>NC_029785.2:99159725-99216141 GCF_000816755.2 Arachis ipaensis | reverse complement strand
CTCTCTGACGAGCTTAGTTATGCTAATACTTCATCATAGATCTTTTATGGTTAAGATAGTCATGTTACTAGTATTATTTATACTAGTAGCTCACATATTTACTCAAGTTAAATACTTGTATTCTAATATATCTAGCTTTAGTAATTATCTCCTGAATTATATTTTATTATTAAATTTTGGATGAATCGCCGTATAACTCCCATGGTCCACAAGTTTCTAGCCACTCCCAGCTACATATTTCTTCTTGTTTCTTCATGAACAAGAAAGAAAAACCATGAAAACTTCCATGGCTTCCATGCTTCCAAGCTTGCCCGTTTCACTTCTAAAACCCCAATCAAAACTCTAAACTGATTAAAGTGTTCTTTTCATCTTCCTCTTCACTTTCATACCAGATTTTATAAGGTAAGATGGAGTATTTTGGTATTTCTCCTTCCTTGAAGTTTCGGCCATGAGAACCCATGGAAGAAACTTGATGTTCTTGATGATTTTGCTTAGAAAATCATATCTAGAAGTCTTGTGGAGCAAGAAACCATCAATTTTATCTTGAAAAAGTTGAGGAAATCCTTCTTGAATTCTTGATGAAGGTTCGGCCTTCATGGTGTTTTTGAATTTAAAGTTGTTTTTGATTGAAAACTGGGAAGAAAGTGAGTTAGAAAACTACCTAGGAGCAATAAGTTTTGAGCTGAAACAAAAAGATAAGAATTGGTAAATCAATTATGAATTAATTGTGTTCCTGATGCTTGATTGATGGCTGGTTGTGTGTTGCTTGAAATTAAGTGTTTATATGGTGTTATAATCATGTTTTCATGAAGAAATCAAGCTTGGAATTCATGTAACATTGAAGTGCACTATATCTTCTAGCTATTTGGTACTTCATGGGCTTGAATTGAAGCTTGATTAATATAATTCAATGTATGTTTGATGGCTAAAAGTTGTGTTAAAATGTTGAAAGAAATTGGTTACCGAAAAATTTATAAAACACGTTAAAAATCAAGCTAAAAACTATGAACAAGTTCATGTAATTTTTTTGTCATAATTATAAAAGGTTAATATCGTAATTTCACACTAAGGATACAATGAGAATTTGGTAAAAAATTGAGGACAAAATGGCAACTTAAAAGCCTAGGGATATTTTGGTAATTAACTAAAAATTTTAGGGACAAAATGGTCACGATTTCCATGAGTATTTTCGGTATTATGAAAAATATGTAGGGTATTTTGGAAATTTCAAAAATATGGAGGGATAAAAATATAATTACATAAAAATATAGGGATAAAAATATAAATAGTTAAAAATTGAAGGGTTAAAATATAATTAACTAAAGCTTAGGGGTTAAACTATAAATATCTAAAGTTTAGAGGTTCTCTTCATAAAAGAACTAAGGTGAGATAAGAGTATGATATAAAGATTAATTAAGACATTAAAAGAGAACGAAAAAAATGGTAAAGCCATCTAATACACAGAAACAGAGATTGAGAACCGGTAACTGAAAGGAGTGGCTAAGGAAGAAAAATAGAGAAAGAAACTCAAAACAATTTACAAAATAGAAAAATTAAAATGTATAGGGGAGACACCTACAACTGAAAGTTGTTTTCCAGGGGTACGTATATTAAAGTCAACTGATGTGGCTTTGGCCATTCGACTTAAAGTCAACTGATGTGGCTTCGGCCATACGACTGGTATGCAACTGAAGCAACAGTAAAGCGATATCTAGAACTTGTTCCTAGGTAATGTCAGATTGCAGCTATTCAACTGACACATGAGGTCATGGCCTATGTAGTGCTGCTAGACATGCATCATCCTTGTTTGAGCATATTCCTCTATTTTGTATTCTGTGTGAATGTGTGTGTGTTCTTGTATTCCTTTTCTGTGTGATATTCTTCTGTATTCTCTGCCTAGATACTATTTTTCTATATTTTGAGATTTGTTTATTGAACAACAAAGAATTAATGAACCTAACTTGTAACTCCAACCTTACTAAGAACTCCTAAGTTTTTACCCAAATTCTTTCCCCACAAATGGAGATGGGAGTCCTTTTCTGTGAACTACTAACCCACTCTGGGTAGTCTTTTGAATCTAGGACGAACCTCATTTTCCATTTGTATATATTATGAGATCAAACACTTTCTACACCCCGCTTACCCCAGACTTTAATCTGGATTATCTGTACAAGTTTTCTCTAAACGTGGCTACATGATGGAGCACTAGTATGTTGCCCAATAATGATATACGATCGTCCGAAGGAGTAATAGATGACATTCTGCCTTTTGATAACGTCCATCTTGACCCGAGTTTTGAAGACCTAAAATATAGCTCTCTCGCTTTTGTAGTCTAGAGAGATTAGGTGAGTATAGAGTCTAAGATAGTTTAGGTGCCAGCTTAGAGACTTCACCACCTCGGGCTCGGGTTCCTTTAGAATTTCTTGCATCTCCCGATAATAACCAATCAATAGGTAACATGAGATCTTACAACGATGACTCTGTGACCACTTCTTATCATAATAAGAGCATAGGCTTTTTTCTTCCTCTTTGCTTTGATCTCAGTAAAGGCCATGTGAGCTTCCTAAAAGGAGAATTATTTGGAAGTTTTTTATTATTGCTTGTTGTGTTTGTGAAGGTCGCTATCAAATTGTTTGTGTTAACCAATCCTCACTCAACCTAGTAACTTGGTTACATAATTCCTCAAATTAGTTATGATATTTACTAACAAAACTGGTTTATTTCAATTCTTTTAGCACAATTTTGGGATCATAGAACAGATTTTGACCAAAGTGTAGTTGTAATGCATCAAAAAATGAGTTATAATTATATTCAATGTTATTATTAACGCTCCATCTATACCATGTATATGCAGGTCTAGTGACATGCAATAGATATCATATGCACACGCATATCAATGGGAATATTATACCATTCAAAATATTCACACAGCTTAAACACCCATTCATCAACTCCCTCACCATTAAAAAATGGGAGTTCAACTTTAATACGTCTCATCAGTGGGTTGTGGTTCTAGTTGCTTCAATTTCAAAGCCTCCTTTAGTAAGTTTTGGATCTCCTGAAGTGAGTCTTCAATTACAACCACCTGATTATTTGTAGCTAATCTCAACCTAGTGGCATTGAAGAATAGTGATTTTCTCATGGGAACGGGTGATGAGCAGATATTTTATACGCTTTTTAGCATAGTTTTCATATAGTTTTTAGTATGTTTTGTTTAGTTTTTATTAAGTTTTTACAGGTTTTAGTGTTAAATTCACATTTTTGGATTCTACTTTGAGTTTGTGTGTTTTTGTATAATTTCAAGTAATTTTTGGCTGAAGTTGAGGAGCTGCAGCAAAAGTCTGATTCAGAGACAGAGAAAGCACTGCAGATGCTGTCCTGATCTGACCTCCTTGCATTCGGAAGAGCTTTTCTGGAGCTACAAATGTCCAAATGGAGCATTCTCGACGTCTATGGAAAGCTAACTTCCATAGCTTTCGAAATATCTAATAGTCCATACTTTTCTTTAGATCAAAAGAACCAAAGTTGGCTTCCAACGCCAGCCTTCTGCCCCATTCCAGGCGTCCAGCGCCCAAGGAGCAGAGTCCAGCGTCCAAACGCCCAGAGAGGACCCCCTAGCCAGTGTTCAATGCCCTAAAGGTCTCCTAGCACGTGGATCTCATCAAAGTTCATCCCAAACACTCCCCAAGTTGGCCCTAAAAGTGGATTTTAGCACTAAAAAGACTGCTTTACCCTTACTAGTCATTGTTTAGTATTTAAGGGATTAGATTTATATTATTCGAACACTTTTTGACCATCATTCAGCACATTTTCGAATTCATCATTGTATTTCTCATCACTATGAGTTTCTAAACCTTCTAGGTTGAGGGGAGGAGCCCTGCTGAGTCCTATGAATTAATAAAAGCATTACTATTTCTTCTTTGTTTCGTGTTCGATTTACTTCTAGGATGTATATTCGTTCTTCAACATGGTGAATAGGATGATCAGTGACAATCTACTCTGTTCATCATACTAAGACAAACGTGCTTGACAAACACCCACGTCTACTTGGGTTTGTGTGAATACATGGCCAAAAAGTGTGAACCAACAGCTATGTTTATACATCTCTCAGACGGCTAATCCATGACTTCGTTGGGGAATTCTCGAGACACCAGTTCAGCCGATTTCCAGGAAAATTAGGGTCTCCGTGGTATATGCTAGAATTCACAGATCATCCTTTTATGATCCAGAAGATTCGACCTTGTTTGTGGAGTTTTGAGTAGGATCACAAAGAGAATGAACTGCTAGAGCTTCACCCTTCGTCAGATTGGATGACCACGGGCAATGCCGTTTGATCTGGAGTAGGGGAGATCAATGACCACGGGCAATGGCTTTGATCACATACAGCCTACCATTGAAGAGATCACTCACAAGCAAAGAAGACAGTAATACCAGAGTTAATTCAGAAAGGCTAAGCAACACCAACCCTCTATTATAACCCTTTTACTGATTTCATTGATAAAATACCTTATAGCCTTCTCTCATATTTGTTTTAATGCAATTAAGCCTAAATCTAACAACATCCTGATTTCGCCTGACTAAGACCAACAAGATAACCATAGCTTGCTTTAAACCAACAAACCTCGTGGGATCGACCCTGACTCACTCAGGTATTACTTGGACAACCCAGTGCACTTGATGGTACAGCTGTAAGAAAGTGTGGGGATTCGTGCACCACGTTTTTGGCACCGTTGTCGGGGATTGTTCGAGTTTGGATAAACTGACGGATTGTCTTGCTATCTAGATCAGGTACTTTATTTCTTGATAATTTTTAATTGAGTCTTTTGATTTTAGTTGAGTTTTTTATTTTTATTTTCTTCTTCTCTATTTTTTCGAAAAAAATTTAAAACTTTTGCAAAAATATTTCTTTTTTCTTTATTTGATCTTTGATTTGGTATGAGTCTTTTTGTTTGTGTCACGGATAATTTTCTAAATCTTTGAGTCCTTTTTCTAAAAATTTTTAAATTTAGTATCTTTTTGTTTGAGTCTTGCTTCAATTCTTTGTCTGGTGTTTGAGTCTTTATTTTTGTTCTTATTGCAATTTTTGATTTTTTGGTATCTTCCTTTCAAAATTTTTCAAAAATAGTTTTTCTTTGGTTAAATCTTGTGTCAACTTTTAAGTTTTTTGGTATATTTCTTTTAATTTTTTCAAAAATTTGATGTTTGACGTTCAAAAGTTTTAAGTTTGGTGTTCTTTGTGTGTTCTTATGTTCTTTAAATTTTTGAGTCTTGTTCTTTGTGTCTTGTTAATCTTCAAAGCGTTCTTGTGTTTTCTTTTTGTGTTGATCTTAAAATTCTTAAGTTTGGTATCCCTTTGTGTTTTCCTCCAAAATTATCGAAAATAAGGTGCACTAAATCTAAAAATTTTAAGTCTTGTGTCTTTTACTTATTTTTCTCTTTCCTCAATAATTTCAAAATTTCAAAATTAAAATCTTTTTCAAAAATCATAGCTTTTTCAAAATCTTATCTTATCTTATTTCAAATTTAAAATTTCAAAATTCAATTTCAAAATCCAAAATTTAAATTTCAAATTTTTCAAAATTAAATCTTTTCAAATTTCAAACTTTAAATTCAAATCTTTTCTTAATTAATCACTTACCTTCTCTCTCTTCTTTTTCAAACTTCCTAACTAATTATTCTCTCTCCTAATTTTTGAAATCTCCCCTTTTACTCTTCTTTCTTCTTTTTTCGAATTTCATTCCTTTTAATTAATTAATTTTAATTTCTGATTAATTAAATAAATAAAATAAAAAACAAAAATATTTTAATTATTGTTTACCTTTTCTACTTCTATTTCTTCTTCTACCCCTTCTATCTTCATTCTTCCTCCTTCATCTTCTACCTTTCTTCATGATGAACCCAAATGGGAATGAAGAGTTTAGAAGAACTCTGGGATCTTATACAAATCCCTCTGCTGACTTCTATGGAAGAAGTATTAGCATACCTCACATCAAAGCAAGTAGCTTTGAACTAAACCCTCAACTCATTACTCTAGTGCAGCAAAACTACTAGTATTCTGGGCTTCCTCAAGAAGAACCTACAGAGTTCTTAGTAGATTTCTTAAAGATTGCTGACACAGTACACAGTGAGGGAGTAGACCAAGATGTCTACAGATTATTGCTCTTTCCTTTTGCTATAAAGGATCAAGCAAAGAGGTGGTTGGATAACCAGCCTAAAGCTAGCTTGAAAACTTGGAAATAGTTAGTAGACAAGTTTTTAAGTCAATACTTTCCCGCAAGAAAGATGACACAGCTGAGGCTGGACATCTAAGGCTTCAAATAAGGAGATTGTGAATCTCTTTATGATGTCTGGGAGAGGTATAGGAGGATGCTAAGAAAATGTCCCACTGAAATGTTCTTAGAATGGGTACAGTTAGACATTTTCTATTATGGACTTTCATACAAGGCTAGAATGTCTTTGGACCACTCTGCTGGTGGTTCTATACACATGAGAAAGACCATTGAAGAAGCTCAAGAGCTTATTGAAATACTTGCCATTAATCAGCATCTGTTCTCATCTGCTGAGACTTTCATAAAAGGAGAGGTCAAGGCAATATCTACTGAACATAACCCTCCAAAACAGGATGGCCCATTGACTCAGTAACTACACGCCCTTGCCTAGCAACTACTGGAACTGTAAGAGGCTTTGCAAGAAACTCAGGCTTCTAAAAGGAATATAGAAGCCTAATTGAGTCAAACAAGGCAGTAGTTATCTAAGAAGATAACAAAAGAATGCCAGGCTATTCAACTGAGGAGTGGAAAATCCTTAAACACCCAACCTCAGTATAATAAGAAGGGAACCCAGGTCTCTGCACACAATAACTCTAAGCGTTCAAACACGCCTAGGGAGGTATCACTCCTGGTGTTGAATGCCAGTAAAGGACAAAGAGTGGGCGTTCAAACGCCTACAAGGGGGAAGTGTCCCTGGCGTTAAACGCCAGGGAGGGGGTAGTAGCATGGGCATTGAATGCCCAAGCAAGGGAGGTTAGTCACTCACTAATAACAACCCTCCTAAGCAAGCTAGTAACTCCCCTTCCAACAGATATGGCATTCGGCCTCCATCAACCAAGATTAATGAGTATAAGGCTAAGATGTCATTGATGCGGGCAGAAATTGGCAAATTAAAAATTGTTAAAATATATATACGTTGCAAGTATAGTACTTAACTCGCCAGAAATCCTCCGCTCAATTTAGAAAGGTGTCACAGAAAATTGAAATTTAAAATACTAGGAGTATGAATCTCAGGTCGTCTCCCAACGAGTTGCAGAAAAGTGTGCTATTTTATTAATCAGAGATTTTTAAAAAGGGTTGAATTGAGCAAACAGGAAATTAAATTGGTGAATTTGAATAATGTAAATATAAGCCTTGACTGGGAATTGATTAGTTGGAATCCCTATTATTGTTGGAATACTCTCAAGATTAATTGACAATTGAAGGTTGTCCTGTTTAGTTATCATTCACTAGGTGAAGGAAAGTCAAACAAGTTGGAATGCTAAGTCCGTTCACAAGTTGCAATCCACTTAATTAAAAGGGATTGGTGTTAGTGATTAGGAGGCAATCCAACCATAAAACCAATTACAATTTTTCTTTCAAGCCTTCCAACTAAAGGGTTCCTTTCAATCAATTCCCCATCAAGTTAGGAAACTACTCACTCATTGTGAATGTAAAATTCATAGCATATAAAAAGGAATTAAAGGAAGACATTGTAAATAAAAATCGAAATAGTCAATTAAAAATAAAGGTGATCCTTGTATTAAATAATCCTAAAAATATTCCAATGGTAAAATTAACAAAGCAAAGAACATGGAAGAGTGAAGCCAAGTAAAGAAAACGAACTAGAATGACGAAGTCTTGATGAGGTAATAACTCTTCTCAGTGTTCCAATGCAAAAAAAAAGTAAGAAAAAATTAAATCCTAAGAACTATGAATGTGTAGAGAAAAAACCTAGAGGAGGAGTAAAAACTAGATCTAAAAACTAAAACTGTGTAGAATGAATGTTCTCCCCAGTTTCTGCATGTTCTCTGGCTCTAGTCTGCTGTTCTGGGCCGAAAACTGGGTCAAAATACGGTCCAAAATCGCCCCCGGCGAATCCTGTAGATTATGCAGATCGCGCATGTCACGCGATCGCGTCATCCATGCGGACGCGTCATTCGCGTTTTTCCTCAACACGCGTTCGCGTCGTCCACGCCTCCGCGTCGCTTGTGCTTTTCCAGTCCGCGCGGTCGCGTGAGCCATGCGGCCGCGTCACTGCGATTTCTCCTCTTTCGCGCGGTCGCATGAGCCATGCGGCCGCGTTACTTCTCGTTGGTTATCTCCTCAATTTCTTGTGTTCCTTCCATTTTTGCTAGCTTCCTTTCCAATCTCCAACTCATTCATGCCCTATAAAGCCTGAAACGCTTAACACACAGATCACAGCATCGAATGGAATAAAGGAGAATAAAAATGCATAATTAAAAGTCCTTAGGAAGTAGTTTTCAATCATGTAATAATTTTAGGAAGGGAATATAAATGCATGCTAAATTAATGAATAAGTGGGTAAGGATCATGATAAAACCACACAATTAAACACAATATAAACCATAAAATAGTATTTTATCAACCTCCCCACACTTAAACATTAGCATGTCCTCATGCTTAATTGAAGGAGATAAAGTAAATAAGTATGAACATGCAGAAACTCATGCAATGCAATGCAATCCTGTGTATATGAATGCAATTATATGATTCCTGTCCACTTGATCAAAAGTAAATAAGCTCTTCAAAACAATTACAAATCAAATTCCACTAATTCTATCATTGTACAGTAAGACAGATAAAAGTGCAAGAAGATAGCTTATGAAAGCAGGGAGCATGGAAATTCAAGCATTGAACCCTCACTGATGATGTATGTACGCTCTAATCTCTCTAGTGTATAGGTTAATCACTCTATCCTTCTCTAATCATGCTCTCTAACTTTTGTTCTTCCCTTAACCAATCAACAACAGTTAATATACCAATGCAAACATCATGAGGTCTTTTCAAGGTTGTAATGGGGCCAAGGTAGGTAGGGATACATGTATGGTCAAGTGAGCATATAAATTGAATCTTTAATTAAACCAAGCTTCAACCCAACCTATATAACTTGCATAACCTTAGAATTCATACCTAGCTACCCAGAATTCCCCTTTTACATTCCATACTCATGTATCAACTTTTTATTTTAATTTTTATGACATGTGCATTGATCTTTGAATTCTCAATTCAGCATTGGGGTAATTTTGTCCCCTTATTCATTTATTTATAATTTTTTTTAATAGAGGCAAAAATAAACATAGCTTATCAACGCACATAGATTTTTAATCCTTATAGTTTCACATGAGTAGGTATCCAAATTCCCATTAAATTATCATGACACATTCCCTTAATAACTTTTGTTCCCATAGTTTCCCATACTTAACTAGCACACACAATTCTATCTTAAGCTAACCAAAGATTCAATTTGGGATATACAATTGTTTTTCCGCTTAAGGCTAGTAATGTGGTAAAATATAGAACAAATGGGATTTAAAGGCTCAAAGTGGTTAACAAAGGTAATTGAAAAGGGTAGGCTTAATTTGGATAAGTGAGTTTAAACAAAAGTTGGCCTCAATCATATGCAAGCATACGAATATAATAAATATTGGACATATAGGATGAAACAAAATATAGATTACAATCATAGAGAAGTAAACACACAAGAATAAACTGTTTATGGTTAAATAATGTAACCATACATAAAGGCTCAAATCTTCACAGGTTGTGTGTTCTTTAGCTCAAAAATCATGTTCCAAATACAACTTCAAGTAGATTTATCATAAAAAATTTTTAAAAATTAGTGAAATTTTGTTCCAAAGATAGAGTCTTAGAAGAAACTTATTGTCTTTTCAATCAAGTAGAGCATGCATGCAACTAACCTATTACTATGCAATTTATCCTATTCTATAAAAGAAAAAAAAACTAACTAAAATATCCTAATTTATTGGTGCTAGGGGAGAGAAATTACCTCCGGAAGTCAGGTACTGACCGACCTCCCCACACTTAAGGCTTTGCACCGTCCTCGGTTCCATCTGTCAGGAACAGGGGTGGGCTGGTAGCAGTATCTCTACAGTCGGGACCATCATGGCTCCCTGTGCTGGTAAAAGAAGTGGAGTCCGGGGTGTCTGAGTCCTTGAAGTGTCCCTTGAGTAGCTCCTTGAGGTGTTTGAATCGTTGCTCGTTACGGCGCTCTCTTAACTTTGCTTTCTGTTCTTGCCGATCCAATCTTTTGATTATCTGCTGGAGCAGTTCATCTGTTGTAGGTGCTTGTGGTGTTGAAGAAGGAATATCTTCAACTGGAGCAGGAGGAAGGCTTGTAGTGGTTGTTGAAAGTCTGAGGTATTTCCCATTAGGGACATACTGATCATCCCGTGGGAGCATGGCTTTGGTGTCTCAAGCTCTGTAGGAGACTCTGGCTGCTGAGACAAGATCTGAGACCAAGGCGGGAAAAGATAAGTTGCCCGTAATTTGTACGTGTCCCATGGCATTCCGGATATGTCTTGGTAGATTCAAAGGCTGGTCTGTAAGGATGCACCATAGTAGAATGGCCATGTCCGCAGTGAAGGAAGACTCGTGAGTGCTCGAAAAGACGTAATGGGACATGATCTGTGCCCATACGTGAGCCTCCAAGGTAAGTGCTGAAGCCAATATACCCTTAGGGCGGGTACGATGGTATCTGTATATCCAACGGCTGCCAGGTAGTGCAACAACTCTGAGAACAGCTTCTCAGTTAAATTGGTACATCTGGCGCTTGAGTGCAGCTTCTTGAAAGGCGTCCAATCCTTCTGGAATAGGGGGAAAACCTAAAACTTTTTGAATGACCTCTTCTGTAATGGGTACTTGCTTCTGACGAACAAAGACAGACTGCAGGGTAGGCAGGTAGAAGTTAGAGTAGAACTCGACTACCCAAGAAAGATTTGCCTGCCTTGGTTGTCTCTGTAGAAAACCCCATTGTCTTCGTTCAATTTGCGGCTCAACAAAAGTAGCAATATTGGGCGGGAGGATAAGAAGGTGTTCGTTGTTGTAACTCCTTTCAGCTAGAATAGGGAACATCTACTCACAGTAGCGATTTGGAAATCGCGCAGTGTCCTTTGCTGGAAAGGCTTTCTCCTTTTCATCAACCTTGATAATCCTCTTAACTCTTTTTGTTGAGGGCTTGAGTGCAGTTGAAGAAGGCTCTGCCACTAGTGCTCTTTTAGTTCCTCTCCTTGCTGGAGGTTTGGGAGTAGCTTTCTCTTTTCCTTTCTTGGTTGCCATCCTGAAAAGGGAAGAGAGAGTAAATTGAATTCAAAGAGATATATAGCAAGGAAGAAAATGGAAAAGGTGGTGATGGATGCACATTAGGAGGTAATTGACATTAACACACGCTCATGAGTACATGTGAAAAGTCATCGAAGGAAAATAGCTAGTGCATATAGTGACAAGTGAATGCAAGGTGTTTATTGGCATGCCGGAAAATGGCATGAGTAGCATAGACCAAGCATTACTTTCTAACAAACCATCACGTTTGTATTGACAATTAAATTCGATTAATATAATAGTAAAAGGAATTTGTGAAAAGCAAGCGTTGAATATTAGAATAACATAGAGAAGTGCATAATGCCATATGGGCTTTTTCACAAACACATAGCATGCAAGGTAAATAAAGTATAGAAAATAGTAAAGTGAACATGCAAGAAACCCTTTAAAGAAAATAATATATAATTGCCACACAATTTACAACAATCCACAAGCATATAAGGAAGAATAATGACTCAAATAAAATTCTAACACCATGTAAAAAGGAAAGAAGAAGAAAGGAAATATGAATAATGAAAAGAAAAAAGGAAAGAAAAGAAAATAACATATAAAATAAGAAGAATGAGAGAAAAGGAAAGAGGGAAGAAGAAAATAAAACCTTGGTAATGGAGGTGAGAGAGATAAAGAGTGAAAGGTGAGATAGAAGGAAGAAGGGAGGAGGAAGAAATAAGGAGGGAAAAGAAAAATTAGGATTTGGAGAAGAGAAAGATATGATATTTGGCAAAAGTAGGAAAACTGTGTGCTGCAAGCGACGCGATCGCATGGGGCACGCGGTTGCGCGACTTGCGCTTAAGGTGATTGACGCGGTCGCGTCGGCCACGCGATCGCGTGACCCAGTTTGTGCCAGTGGCGCGAGGGTTGCCTCGCACTTGCACAGCTCTCTGTTCAAAATTATTAAATGCCAAATTTTAGGTGGCGCAATCGCGTGGGGCATGCGATCGCGTGAGTGGGCAGTTTTTGGGGTACGACGTGGCCACGTGGGGCACGCGGTCGCGTGAGGGGAATTGCGCGTCCAACGCCAGTCCAGCACCACTCTAGCACAACTTTCAGCTGTGCACCCATTTTACATCGAAAATCAGGGCACGCGGCCGCGTGGGACACGCAGTCACGTGGGAGGCCATTATGCCCATACGACGCGGGCGCGTCAGCGACGCGGTCGTGTCGGTTGATTTGTGCCACTGGCACGCCTACAGCCACGCTCCAACATGACTCTCTGTTCGTTTTTATTTTTCTTTCCTCTCCTTGCCACGCGGACGCGTCGCTGATGCGGTCGCGTCGCGTTGCACCTTCCTTTTTTTTAAAAAAAAAAATATGCAGATGCAGATGCACGAAATATGAAAAACTAAAAATAAACAAAAGAACGATCATACCATGGTGGGTTGTCTCCCACCTAGCACTTTGCTTTAACGTCTGTAAGTTGGACGCTCCACTAGCTCAATCTTCTGCTATGTGGGGATCCTCCAAGAGGAAGATCTCAAGCTCCTTATTTTTCTGCATCTTCTCGCCATGGTATAGCTTCAGGCGTTGTCCATTAACTTTGATAAGTTCAGAACTTGAAGGATGACTTAGGTGATAGACTCCTTACGGTCCGGCCTTCTCTACTCTGTATGCACCTTCCCATCTGGATCTCAACTTGCCTAGCATGAGCCTCAGACGAGATTTGTAAAGGAGGACTAAATCCCCAGGTTGGAACTCTTTCCTCTTGATGTGCTGATCATGTACAGCCTTCATCTTTTCCTTGTATAGTCTTGAGTTCTCATAAGCTTCTAGGCGAAGGCTTTCCAGTTCTTGCAGTTGCAACTTCCTTTCAGCTCCGGCGTTCTCCATCCCCATGTTGCACTCCTTGACTGCCCAAAAGGCTTTGTGCTCTACCTCAACAGGGAGATGACAAGCTTTTCCATAAACTAAGCGGAACGGACTCATCCCAATGGGTGTTTTGTATGCTGTTCTGTATGCCCAGAGTGCATCTTGTAGCCTGGTGCTCCAGTCCTTTCTATGAGGTTTAACTATCTTCGGCAAGATACGCTTTATCTCTCTATTCGACACCTCGGCTTGCCCATTGGTCTGAGGATGGTATGCTGTTGCAACCTTATGAATTATCCCATGCCTCTTCATTAATCCTGTTAGTCTCCTGTTACAAAAATGGGTGCCTTGATCGCTCACGATTGCTCATGGTGATCCAAAGCGACAAATAATGTGGTTTCTCACAAAGGAAACAACAGTGTTAGCATCATCAGTGCGGGTAGGAATTGCTTCCACCCATTTGGAAACGTAGTCCACAGCTAATAATATATAAAAATAACCATTAGAATTTGGAAATGGACCCATGAAGTCAATGCCCCAAACATAAAAAATTTTACAGAAAAGAATAATTTGTTGAGGCATCTCATCCCTCCTAGATATATTACCAAATTTTTGGCATGGGGGGCAAGATTTACAAAATTCAGCAGCGTCTCTAAAAAGAGTAGGCCACCAGAATCCACAGTCCAAGATTTTTCTAGCAGTTCTTTGAGGGCCAAAATGTCTTCCACTCTCAGATGAGTGACAGGCCTCTAAGATAGACTGGAATTCTGATTGAGGCACACACCGTCTAATTACCTGATTAGCGCCACATCTCCATAAATATGGGTCATCCCATATATAATATTTAGACTCGCTTTTCAACTTGTCTCTTTGATGCTTAGAAAAGTTAGGAGAAAATGTGCGGCTAACTAGATAATTAGCTATAGGTGCATACCAGGGAGATACCTCAGATACTGCTTGTAGGTTATCAAATGGAAAATTATCATCTATAGGAGCAGAATCATTCTTAATGTGCTCAAGGTGACTCAAGTGGTCTGCCACTAAATTTTGGTTACCACTCCTATCCTTTATTTCTAAATCAAATTCTTGTAATAGCAGTATCCAACGTATAAGCCTTGGTTTGGACTCCTTTTTAGATAATAGATACTTTAAAGCTGCATGGTCCGAATACACTACTACTCTAGTACCATGTAAATAAGCTCGGAATTTATCCAGAGCAAAAACAATAGCAAGAAGCTCTTTCTCAGTAGTAGTATAATTGGACTGGGCAGCGTCTAAAGTCTTAGACGCATAAGCAATAATAAAAGGATCCATACCTTCACGCTGAGCCAGTGCTGCTCCTACTGCATGGTTGGAAGCATCGCACATGATTTCAAACGGCTGGCTCCAGTCTGGTCCTCTCACAATTGGAGCTTGAGTCAGGGTGGCCTTCAGCTTATCAAACGCTTGCTTGCAATCTTCATTGAACTCGAACTCAATATCCTTCTGTAGTAATCTGGATAAGGGAAGTGCTACCTTACTAAAGTCCTTAATAAATCTCCTGTAAAAACCTGCATGGCCAAGGAACGAACGGACTTCCCTCACAGAAGAGGGGTAAGGTAAACTAGAAATAACACTCACCTTTGCTGGGTCTACAGAAATGCCATTATTAGATACCACATGTCCTAATACAATCCCTTGTTTTACCATAAAATGACATTTTTCAAAATTCAATACAAGGTTTGTATTAACACATCTATCTAATACTCTAGATAATCCATCTAAGCAAAGGCTAAAAGAATCACCATAAACGCTAAAATCATCCATAAAAACCTCCATACAGTCCTCAATAAGATCAGAGGAAAGACTCATCACACACCTTTGGAAAGTAGCTGGTGCATTGCACAAGCCAAAGGGCATTCTCTTGTAAGCATAAGTCCCAAAAGGACATGTAAAAGTGGTCTTTTCCTGGTCCTCAGGAGCTATATGAATCTGGAAATAACCTGTGTAACCATCTAAAAAGCAATAATGTGATTTACCTGACAGGAGATCCAGCATTTGATCAATGAATGGAAGTGGGTAGTGATCCTTACGGGTAGCTTGGTTGAGACGCCTGTAATCAATGCAGACTCTCCAAGCATTCTGAACTCTAGTTGCTATGAGCTCTCCATGCTCATTCTTCACTGTAGTGACTCCAGACTTCTTGGGCACCACCTGTACTGGGCTAACCCATTCACTGTCTGAAATGGGATAGATGATACCTGCTTCCAGTAGTCTGGTCACTTCCTTTTTGACAACTTCCAAGATAGTGGGATTCAATCTTCTTTGGGGTTGACGGATAGGTCTTGCTCCCTCTTCTAAAAATATTCTGTGCTCACATACTCGAGGGTTGATGCCTACTATGTCTGCCAAACTCCACCCAATTGCTTTTTTATGCCTCCTCAGTACATCAAGTAACTGCTCTTCTTGTTGGGAAGTGAGTTCCCTTGCAATGATAACGGGGAACTTCTGCTCATCTTCAAGATAAGCATATTTGAGATGTGGAGGAAGAGGTTTCAGTTCCAACTTCTGATCATGGGTAGGTTCTGGATTGTCTGGAGCTTGTGAAAATGCTGAGGTGCCGTCATTGTCAGTCGAGAGGGTCCCCACACTTGGACCTTGTCCAATGTGCCTCTCTTCTAACTCTTTCTTGTGAACTTCAGCTACAGTTTCATCTATGACATCACACTGGAAGATGGAATGATCTTCTGGAGGGTTGTTTATGACTCCATTCAGATTGAAGATTACTATGCGGCCATCTATTTCAAAAGAGTATGTTCTTGAAAAAGCATCCAATTTGAATTTTGACGTCTTCAGGAATGGTCTTCCAAGTAGGATTGATGATGGCTTATCTGAGTCATTATGTGGTATCTCCAAGATATAAAATCAGTAGGGAATGTAAGCTCTTTAATGTTCACCAAAACATCTTCAACAACTCCAGCCACTGTAATGATGCTTTTATCTGCTAACACAAAACGAGCTGCCGACCTTTTTAAGGGAGGAAGCCTCAAAATATCATATATAGACAAAGGCATTATACTAACACATGCTCCTAAATCACACATGCAATCATAAATTACTACTCCACCAATAGTACAACTAACTATACAAGGACCTGGGTCACTACACTTCTCAGGTAATCCTCCCATTAAAGCAGATATGGAACTACCTAAAGGAATAGTTTCTAATTCATCAATTTTGTCCTTATGTATACATAAATCTTTTAGAAACTTTGCATATTTAGGTACTTGTTGAATAACATCAAAAAGAGGAACGGTTACCTCAACCTTTTTGAATATTTCTACCATTTTGGGATCGGGTTCCAGCTGCTTCCTGGGCTTCCTTGCAAGTTATGGAAATAGAATGGGAGTGATGTTTTCTGCAGTGTCTGCGCCTCTTGGTGCTTCCTCCTGTGGTTGGGCTTTTTCTTTCTCAGTTATGTCCTGTATGTCTTCTTCCTCTTCAAAATCTTCTATTCCTACGACCTCTTCAGTTGAGGCGTGGTCTAGTAAGCTTGGTTCCTCCTGATTCTTCTCCTGCAGTGTGGTTTCGAACCTTAGGGTGATGGCATTAATGCCCCCCTTCGGATTGGGTAATGGTTGAGAGGGAATTTCAGTGGAACTTGAAGGTTGGTTATTGGAATTTTGCATTGATCCAATCTGTGAGACAAGAGCTTGCAAAGTAGCGGTTAGACCATTCAGACTGGCATTAATGTTATTTTCCATGGTCTGTTGGCTTCGCTCAAAAAATTTTAATAACTCTTCATTAGGAGACGAAAAAGGGTGAGTAAATTGAGAGGTCTGCTGTTGGGTATTCTATGGTCCTTGGGACTGCTTCAGGTGAGGTGCTCTGTAAGGTTGGTTCTGCTGCCTGTTGTTGTTATTATTCCACCTCTGATTTCCCTGATTATCTCTGCCTCCTCTGTTATTGTTGTCCCTCCAATTCTGGTTAGAATTGTCCTGCCATCCATGGTTATTATTTCCACCTTGATTGTACCCTTGGTTGGGCCGATCATAGAAGTTATGAGTGGATGCCACCATGTTGTCTTCCTGTTGGAGTTACGGGCATTCATCAGTATAATGGCTATAATCAGCACAAATTCCGCAAACTCTCTGTGGGACTAACTGTTGGCTTTGCTATGCTGGAGAAGGTTGAGCTTGCTGAACTTGTTGTTGATTCAATTGTATCTGCTTCAGCAAGTTGGTCATTTCACAGATACTCTGAGCTAGAGCAGTAGTCTCTCTGCTAGAGGATACTTCTGCAACGGCTTTTGAACGGCCTTGTTTCTGCCTGTGGTTCCTAGTAGATTCAGCTAAGTCGCTGATCAATTGCCATGCCTCATCAGTCGTTTTGTATTTCTTCATAGACCCATTGCTAGCACTTTCTCCCTAAGGAATGCATGAGCATTGACCTCATTGATTCTCTAGTGGAAGAGGTCAACATGGCCGAAAGCCTCAAGGAAGGGCTAAATGATATCCTTGATGATAACCAGCCTGATTCAGAGGAACCTCTAAAAACCTCTGAAGAAAAGGAGATGCCTCCAAAGCTTGAACTTAAGCCACTACCATCCTCCCTAAAATATGCATTTCTGGGAAATGAAGATACTTATCCTGTAATCATAAGCTCTGCCATAAAGCCACAGGAAGAAGAAGCACTAATTAAAGTGCTCAAAATATATGGGACTGCCCAAGGTTGGACTATAAGTGACCTTAAAGGCATTAGCCTAGCCTGATGCATGCATAAAATCCTGCTGGAGGATAATGCCAAACCAGTGGTACAACCACAGAGGCAATTGAATTCAGCTATGAAGGAAGTAGTACAGAAGGAAGTCACTAAGCTCTGGGAGGCTGGGATCATTTATACCATTTCTAACAGCCCTTGGGTGAGCCCTGTCCAAGTTGTTCCCAAGAAGGAATGCATGACAGTAGTTCATAATGAAAAGAATGAACGGATACCTAAAAGGACAGTTACAGGGTAGCATATGTGCATTGATTATAGAAAACTCAATGATGCCACCAGAAATGATCATTTTCCTTTACCCTTTATTGACCAAATGCTAGAGAGACTAGCAGGTCATGCTTTTTATTGTTTCCTGGATGGATATTCCAGATACAATCAAATAGCAGTGGATCTACAGGATCAAGAAAAGACGGCATTCACATGCCCATCTGGCGTATTTGCCTACAGGCGAATGCCATTTGGCCTGTGTAATGTACCTGCCACCTTTCAGATATGTATGTTATCCATCTTTTTTGATATGGTAGAGAAGTTTCTTGAAGTGTTCATGGATGACTTCTCTATTTTCAGAGACACATTTGACTCCTGTCTTGATCATCTGACCCTGGTCCTGAAAAGATGCCAAGAAACTAACCTAGTTCTAAACTGGGAGAAATGCCACTTCATGGTAACTGAAGGCATTGTTCTTGGGTATCAGATCTCAAACATGGGGATAGAAGTGGATCAAGCTAAGGTGGAAGTGATAGAATGCTTGCCACCACCCTCTAATGTCAAGGCAATCAGAAGTTTCTTGGGACATGCAGGATTTTACAAGCGGTTCAAAAAAGATTTTTCTAAAATCGCAAAATGATGACATGTCATCATGTCATGTTTTTCTATGCTTTTTCATACAAGAAATTGATGATTTTTGCTTAAATATTGAATGCTTTTGTGCTTAATTGGTATATTTCTTTGATCTTTTTATTTTATAAATTTTGTAGGAAATAAGTGGAAAAAGAAACAAAAAAGCACAAAATAAGCTAAAAAGAAGAAAAGAGGAATTATGGGCACATTTTGGAATTGAGGCACACTTTGAAACCTTAGGCCACGCTTTTAAAAGCGTGGCCCATGACCATGGAACCTTGACATTAGCATCATGAATTATCATGCATGCATGCATTTAATGACCGTACCAATAATGAAAGCATGCATGAAATGATGCATGAAATGTTAATTAATTAATTAAGCCAATGAATTCTACGGCATTTAATGAAAGCATGCATTATTAAAGCCAATTGTCTAAAGAACATATCATGCTTTAAACATGAATGCATTGGCTTTATTAATTAAATGAAAGTTCATGAATGCATTACTAAGTAAATAAATATAAGCATGCATGCATGAAACATTTCATTAGTAATGCCAATGAATGAACCAAGGCGTTAAAAGAATTAATTGTCATTACTAATCAATTAAACCAATGAAAGCATGCATGAAATTTACTTAGTAAATTAGCCCAGCATTCATTAATGCAAGGGAGAGCTACGTTAAAACAAGGAACGGAGCGCTCATCTATCAAGGCAAGGAAGAGCTTTCATTTATTTAACGCTAGCGTTCACAAATTAAACGTTTTCAGGCTCCCAACAAAAGAAAAGCAAGTAAATTGCTAGCAAAGGGAAGCCACCAAGGTTCGAAATGGGAACTAAGGCCAACAAGAAAGGGCGCTACGTTAGTTCAATTAACTAAGCGCTACTTTGGTACAAGGAAATTGAAACCAAGAGGGGGCAACCAAGGTTCGAAAGTGGAGACCAACTCAAGCATGTAGCACTACGTTCAAATCATTCACTGAGCGCTATGTATGAGGCTTGTTTCGAAGGCTTGACACAAGGAGCTAGTAGCGCTACGTTCATTCTCCTCACTGAGCGCTCCACTGGAGCTAGCCCCTTGGTTCATTTTCAAATCAAGTGCAATTTTGGATCCATTTCTTCACAAACTAAAAGAGCCCACCATAAGTGCAATCTGACTCAATTAATTCAAGCCCATTGAAGCCTCAAAGCAAGCAGAACTCATTGATATCGCTCAAAGGCACAAGAAATAACTTGGATTAGGAATTTCATTTAAATTGTAATTTCAATTTTCATTTTTCATTTTGTAAAAAGCCTATAAAAAGGCATATGTTCCATTTTAGAAAAAAAGGCTAGCTCTGATAGAGAGCATTAGGAGTAGGGTAGAAGGCACTGGTAGAGAGCTTAACTTTCTTTTCCTCTTCTGCAATTTTACATTTCTGTTACAATTGAATTCAAGTTGGCTTATGCAAATTTTCAATTTCAAAAATTCTCTGCTACACTTTTCTTTCTTGCAAATTTACTTTCTGCAAGTTTACATTTGAAATTGTTGAGATCCAAATTTACTTTTCCTACAAATTTGCAATTCTGTTCTTCTTCAATTTAACTTGTCCATCGAGCTTACTCTTTCTGCAATTCTGAGCAATTCTCTTCTGCAATTTCACATTCACATTGAGCTTGATTTACTTTCCTACACCTTTACATTTTATGCAATTGTTCTGATTGATTGATCTATTGCCTCCTTTACTTTCTAGCACCCAGTCCCTTTTACATTTGATGCAATTTACATTTCTTGTTCTTTAAGATTCTGCTCATTTACTTTCTGCAACTTTAAATTCACTGCTATTTACATTTTGTTGCTTCAATTTTACTTCAATTCACCAATGTTAGCTTGACTAGACTAATCACTCACTAAAGTTGCTTGATCCATCAATCCCTGTAGGATCGACCTCACTCTAAGTGAGTTTTACTACTAGATACGACCCGATACACTTGCCGGTGAGTTTAGGTATGGGAATATGATTTCCACCCATCAAGTTTTTGGCGCCGTTGTCGGGGATTGATTTAGATCAACAATGATTAAGTGGGTGAGAAGTCTAGATTAAGCATTTTCTTTGTTTTTGTTCTCTGTTTTAAGTTGATAGCAAGGTGTTTGAGTTATTGCCTCACTAAGAAATTCTTTCTCTGTGACATGAATTTCAATTTTCAATGGTGTTGTGTTTTACAAAATATAAATGGAGTTCAACTCATCTTGTGATCAAACAAATTTTATGGGATATTACCCACCATCACCAATCTCTAATGGTGGCTGGGAATATCACCAAGAAAATACAAGTTTTGAGCACTCCAATCCATGGAGATTTGCTTCAGAAACACAAGATGAGCAAGAGAATCATATGGGATACCAACCACCACCACAAAATGATTCATGTCATTATTCTAATGGTGGTTGGGAGTATCACCAAGGAATGAAAGAACATGAACATCTCCCAGAGCCACAAAGTAACTCATACTGTGATGACAGTTACACAGACCGTGGCTGGGAAGGGAATTTCAATGATTCATATTCCACTTGTCAAGAGCCATCTTCACTTGAACGTGCCTTTAATTCACTTATGCAAAACTGTCCAATCTCACCTCCTAGTTCTTCATTTGAAAATTCTTTATTACTGGACTTTGTCTCCACACAAAATCCTTGCCAAAACTTACAAACCACACCAACTTCCTTGAACCAGAGACTCTCACAGCTTGAGTCTATGTTTGAGAGATTTGAAGAGGAGACAAAGAAAGCTTGGACAACAAAAGAAACCTTTGTCAAAAACATGGAAGTGGTTTTAGATCAATTGTTGAGTGCAAAGGAGGACGTGGAAGAGCAAGAAGAAGAGGCCCCCTGTGTCAAGCAAAATTTTAATGAAGAATTATGTGGAGGATGCATTTGAACCTAAAACTCCATATCCACAGAGGCTGATTGAAGTGACAATAGAACATGAAGATTCACCTCCAAAGGATTTAATGGAAAATCATGAAGAAGGAATGGAGGAAGACAATCAAGAGAAGTCACACTCAAGTGAAGCAGAGAGGTACATGGAGGAAGAACTCATGGAACCACCAATTCAAAAGGCTCTTGATGAAGAAAACACTCTAATAATCACACAGCAACCAAGTCTTGAATCCAAAAGAGTGAAGGCAACTAACAAGAGCACCAATCTTGTTCCTGATCCAGCAAGCAAGCTCAATCAAGCCAATTGCAAAAGAAAGCTTGCTGAGGAGAGACCAAGACAGGGGGCAATAGCTGAATCTTCTCCCCCCTTGAGGTCATTCCTCTTAACAAACTAGAAGAAGAGGAAGAAAGTGAAGAATAACATGTCAAGCTAATGACATTAAAAGAGCGCTTGTTGGGAGGCAACCCAACCGCAGGTAATATTTCATATCTTTGCTTTGTTTACTCTCTATGTCTGCTTTGTTTATTTTCTTTCTCTGTTTTGTTTAAATTTCAATAAATTGGCATATGTTTACATTCTAAGTTTGGTGTTGCCCTGCAATAATTTGTTTTTAATCTCTATGGATGATTGCATCAAATCTGAATTGAAAGTGTCACACTAAGATTCTAAGTTTGGTGTGTCACTTATTTTCTATGCAAGTCATCCAGCAACACCACTTGTCTGCATAATCATAATGCCTTTGCAGTATTATTTTTCTTTTAATTTGACACCTTTTCATTCTACTTGCTTTAGTCATTTCTCTATTTTTAAATGCTTTCATTAGTTTGCTACTTAACTATTTTCGTTAATACCTCACCAAGAAATCCTTATTCATGACAGATGCTTCACTTGGTGATTGTACTTAACATATAACAATCTCATTTGCTTAGTTATTCAAATAAATTGACATATGGTTGCATTCTAAGTTTGGTGTTGCTATGCAACAAAATTTGGTTCCAATCCATACTGGATACTTGCATCAATTCCAAGTGAGAGTGTCACACTAAGTTTGGTGTGCCATTTATTCTGTATGCAATGTATCATGTACACCCTCTTATGTTTGCAATCACAATGTCTCTGTTTCATGCGCCTTGATGATTATTTTGCTTGCTTAAACACATGTATTGCTAACATTTCATTGTGTAAGATATTCATGATCCATCTTAGCCCCATAGCCATTGTTCTAATTACTTCTTGAGTATGAGCAAGCATTCTGAGTTTGGCAAGGGAAAGGAGGAAGAATGGGAGGAAAATGACAACAATAGAGAAGATGAATTACAAGGTTGTAAAGTTCCTTTTCCTCTCATTTATTTCCAGCACTTTAAATTGCATGATTGTCTTTATCTTCTCTGTTTACATGTGTGTATGAATAAGCATAACCTGCATCTTGATTTGTAACATGTTGCTGTGCCACTATAACTACCAACTTGAGTTTTGTAAAGTTCAAAGCAGTAAAGTATCATGATCATAAACAAACAAGGTCATTAAAGAAGAATTTAGCATGTGCATACAAGTATTGGAAAGTTAGTATGATTAATTATTGCTCAATTGCATTAGACTTTATTTAATTGAATTTTTCATCTAGGACATTTTGTGAAATCTTTTGAAATCATGAAAACCTTGAAGAAGCAATTGCAATTAAGGCAAGAAAATCAAAAGGGAATGAATGAGAAAGCTGAAGACTCTGAGTACCAATGACAATTCCATTGTTAAGTACTTGTGGTGTTTATGTATCAAGCAAAATTCTTGAAAACAAAACACTTAGAGTCAAGGTTAGGCTCAAGTGCAAATGCACTCCCTCAAAGCTTAAGCCTCTGAGCATCAATGATTAGAGAGTAAAGAAAAGAAATAAATGAGCTTAAAGAAGTCCTCTAATTAAATGCTTGTGGTGCTTATGTATCAAGTGGTAATACTTGAAAACAAAGCATTTAGAAGTCGTAGCTTTGTTATCAACTCATGGGGCAAAGCACCCAAATAGAGAAGCTAATGAGAAAATCAAAAGCTTGCTTCAAGGAAGAAGTATAAGGAAAAGATTTCATAAATTGAGCAAGATAGAAGCATCAATCATTTATATTTCTTTTGTGATTGTGGCATGCATAGAAAATTAGCCAACCATGAACATTGAGTTGCCATTCTTCTTACCTTGGATTGTCAATCTTTATTACATGATTCTTTTCTTGCTTGGGGACAAGCAAGGTTTAAGTTTGGTGTTGTGATGACATGTCATCATGTCATGTTTTTCTATGCTTTTTCATACAAGAAATTGATGATTTGTGCTTAAATATTGAATGCTTTTGTGCTTAATTGGTATATTTCTTTGATCTTTTGATTTTATAAATTTTGTAGGAAATAAGTGAAAAAGAAGCAAAAAAGCACAAAATAAGCTAAAAAGAAGAAAAGAGGAATTACGGGCACATTTTGGAATTGAGGCACACTATGGAACCTTAGGCCACGCTTTTAAAAGCGTGGCCCATGACCATGGAACCTTGACATTAGCATCATGAATTATCATGCATGCATGCATTTAATGACCGAACCAATAATGAAAGCATGCATGAAATGATGCATGAAACGTTAATTAATTAACTAAGCCAATGAATGCTAAGGCATTTAATGAAAGCATGCATTATTAAAGCCAATTGGCTAAAGAACATATCATGCTTTAAACATGAATGCATTGTCTTTATTAATTAAATGAAAGTTCATGAATGCAAATTTTAATGTTTTTGGGCTCCCAACAAAAGAAAAGCAAGTAAATTGGTAGCAAAGGGAAGCCACCAAGGTTCGAAATGGGAACCAAGGCCAACAAGAAAAGGCACTACGTTAGTTCAATTAACTGAGCGCTACTTTGCTACAAGGAAATTGAAACCAAGAGGGGGCAACCAAGGTTCGAAAGTGGAGACCAACTCAAGCATGTAGCGCTACATTCAAATCATTCACTGAGCGCTATGTGTGAGGCTTGGTTCGAAGGCTTGACACAAGGAGCTAGTAGCGCTACGTTCATTCTCCTCACTGAGCGCTCCACTGGAGCTAGCCCCTTGGTTCATTTTTAAATCAAGTGCCATTTTGGATCCATTTCTTCACAAACCAAAAGAGCCCACCATAAGTGCAATCAGACTCAATTAATTCAAGCCTATTGACGCCTCAAAGCAAGCAGAACTCATTGACATCACTCAAAGGAACGAGAAATATGTAGGATTAGGAATTTCATTTAAATTATAATTTCAATTTTCATTTTTCATTTCGTAAAAAGCCGATAAAAAGGCATCTGTTCCATTTTAGAAAAAAAGGCTGGCTCTGCTATAGAGCATTAGGAGTAGGGTAGAAGGCTCTGGTAGAGAGCTTAGCTTTTTTTTCCTCTTCTGCAATTTTACATTTCTGTTACAATTGAATTCAAGTTGGCTTATGCAAATTTTCAATTTCTGAAATTCTCTGCTACACTTTTCTTTCTTGCAAATTTACTTTCTGCAAGTTTACATTTGAAATTGTTGAGATCCAAATTTAATTTTCCTGCAAATCTGTAATTCTGTTCTTCTTCAATTTAAATTTTCCATCGAGCTTACTCTTGCTGCAATTTTGAGCAATTCTCTTCTGCAATTTCACATTCACATTGAGCTTGATTTACTTTTCTGCACCTTTACATTTTATGCAATTGTTCTGATTGATTGATCTATTGCCTCCTTTACTTTTCAGCACCCAGCCCCCTTTACATTTGACGTAATTTACATTTTTTGTCATTTAAGATTCTGTCAATTTACATTTCTTGCTCTTTAAGATTCTACTCATTTACTTTCTGCAATTTTAAATTCACTGCTATTTACATTCTGTTGCTTCAATTTCACTTTAATTCACCAATGTTAGCTTGACTAGACTAATCACTCACTAAAGTTGCTTGATCCATCAATCCCTGTGGGATCGACCTCACTCTAAGTGAGTTTTACTACTTGATATGACCCGGTACACTTACCGGTGATTTTAGGTGTGGGAATATGATTTCCACCCATCACAAAACCCCTGTGCAATCTCTTGGCCACTGACATTCCCTTCGTCTTTGACCAAGAATGCCTGCATACCTTTGAAACTTTGAAAGACAAGCTTGTCACTGCTCCTATCATCTCTGCACCCAACTGGGACTTACCATTTGAGCTAATGTGTGATGCCAGTGATCATGCAATTGGTGCATTCCTGGGGCAGAGATATGACAAGCTTCTGTATGTCATTTATTATGCTAGTCGCGTATTTAATGATGTGCAAAAAACTACACTACTACAAAAAAGGAGCTACTTGCAGTGGTCTATGCCATTGACAAGTTCAGATCCTACCCAGTAGGATCTAATGTCATTATTTATATTGGCCATGCTGCTCTAAAGTATCTACTCACCAAGTAGGATTCTAAACCCCGACTTATAAGATGGGTATTACTCCTGCAAGAGTTTGATATAGAAATTAAAGACTGAAAAGGGACAGAAAATCAGGTGGCTGATCACTTATCCCGAATTGAGCCAGTAGCAGGGAATTCTTCCCCCTCCAGTGACATATCTGAATCCTTTCCATATGAGCAACTCTATGCCATCCGGAAGTACCTTGGTTTGCAGACATTACAAATTACAAGGCTATAAGGTTCATTCTAAAGGAATTTACCAGGCAGTAAGCCCGGAGACTCATGCATGATACAAAATATTACCTATGGGATGAACCATATCTCTTTAAGAGATGCCCGGATGGAATAATCTGACGCTGTGTGTGTGAAGAAGAGGCACAGAAAATTCTATGGCATTGCCATGGCTCTGACTATAGAGGACACTTTGGAGATGAGTGGACAGCCACCAAGGTACTCCAAAGTGGCTTTTACTTGCCTACTCTCTTTAAGGATTCTAAAGAGTTCATCCGTAACTGTGATAATTGCCAAAGAGCTGGAAATCTCCCTCATGGTCACAGCATGCCTCAACAAGGAATCCTAGAGATTAATTTTTTTGACGTATGGGGCATAGATTTCATGGGACCTTTCCCGCCTTCATACTCAAACATCTACCTCCTTGTGGTAGTAGATTATGTGTCTAAATGGGTTGAAGCAATAGCAACACCCACTAATGACACTAGAGTAGTAATGAAGTTCCTCCAAAAGAACATCTTCAGTAGATTTAGTGTCCCTAGGAGACTAATTAGTGATGGAGGTACTCATTTTTGCAACACATATCTGGATTCTATCTTAAGCCGTTACGGAGTTCACCACAAAGTAGCAACACAGTATCATCCCCAAACAAATGGGCAACGTGAAGTCTCAAATAGAGAACTAAAGCGAATTCTAGAGAGGACAGTAAGTGCCTCTAGATAGGATTGGGCTAGAAAGCTTGATGATGCTTTGTGAGCGTACAGAACAGCTTTCAAAACCCCAATTGGAACTTCACCATATCAGGTGGTATATGGAAAAGCCTATCATTTGCCAGTGGAACTAGAACACAAGGCCTACTGGGCTACTAGATTCCTCAACTTTGATGCTAAAGCAGCAGGAGAGAAATGGCTGCTCTAACTAAATAAGTTGGATGAATTTCGCTTAGCTGCATTTAAAAATCCAAAGATATATAAGGAAAAGGCAAAGAGGTGGCATGACAGAAAGTTAGCTTCTAGAGTCTTTGAACCAGGACAGAAAGTCTTGCTCTTCAACTCAAGACTCAAACTGTTTCCTGGGAAACTCAAATCCCGTTGGATGCGACCATTTGTGATTACTAGTACATCACCTTACGGACACATAGAACTTCAAGGAAAAGAAACTAGGTTCACTGTCAATGGACAGAGAGTCAAGCATTACCTTGAAGGAGATATAGAGCCAGGAGGCTCAACACTATTACTAAGTTAAGTACAGTGAAGTCCAGCTAAAGACATTAAAGAAGCGCTTGTTGGGAGGAAACCCAATAATCACTCATACTTTATCAATTTTCTAGTTATTTATATTTTAAATTAGTTTTCTTTTTTAGTTTTTGATTATGTTTTAAGTTAATTTTAATGTTAGTGATCATGAACAGTGCTTAAACAGAGACAAAATGATGCAGAATAGCAAATAGAATACCCTGGAGTAAAGATTTCTCTGGCGTTAAAACGCCAGAAAAGGGTAGGCAAATGGGCGTTCAAACGCCCATGGAGGCAGCAAGCCTAGCGTTAAACGCCAGCCAGGGAGCACTGGTTAGGCGTTTAAATGCCCAATGCGAAGCACAGGCCTGGCGTTAAACGCCAGCCAGGAGGCCCTGGCTGGGCATTTAACGCCCAAGAAGGAGCACATGCCTGGTGTTAAACGCCTAGCCAGGGATCCCTGGCTGGGCGTTTAATGCCCAAGAGGGAGGACTACTCTGGCGCTAAACGCGAGCAAGGCAGCATGGAGGTAACTTCAAAATTCTCATCTTTTCTTGATTCAACTTATCTTTTTCCAATTCAATTTCAAATTTTCTTTGATTTTTAAATTAAATCTTGTTCAAATAATTCATTCTCAATTTAATTTCCAAATTAAAACATTTTTTTTCAAAACCTTTCAAATCCTTTTCAAAATTTCATATCTTTTTCAAATCGTTTTGAAATTCTTTCAAAATCTTTTCTTATCTTGTTCATATCTTTTATTAAACTTTCAAATCCTTTTCATACTTCTTATCTTATCTTTAAAATCTTTTATATCTTTTTAAAATCTTTTCTTATCTTTCAAGTTTAACAAATTATCTTTTTTTTCAAAAATCTTTATTTTCTTTCATGATTATTTTCGAAAATCCCTTCCCACTCCCTATATATTTGTGACCGTGCCTCTCTCCCTCACTCACCACCTCTCATTCAAATTTTATTCTCTTTTCTTCTTATTCTTTTCTTACTTTTTTCTCGAGGACGAGCAAATTTTTAAGTTTGGTATGGCAGGAGCCCTGTTCTCTCATCAAGAATTCAATCTCATGGCTCCAAGAAGTGGCAAGACCGCCCCAAAGAACAAGAAAGAGGACAACTCAACAGTTATTTTCAAACCTGTTCGATTCGTTACCAAGCAACATGAAGAACATTCTCAGAAGATAATGATTAAGAGGCCAGTAATCCCTGAGGTGGGATTCAATTTAGGAGAAGAAGAATACCCAGAGATCCAAGAGCAGATTCGAAGGAGAGGTTGGGAGATTCTAAGTAATCCCGAATTAAATGTTGGATGCAACATGATCCGTGAATTCTATGCAAATCTGTGGATGACAGATAAACAAAATAAGGATGGAACAACCTTTCATACTTTTCGCACGATGGTCAGGGGGAATATCATATATTTTCACCTGGATAGGGTGAGAGAGATCTTCAAACTACCTCTGCAAAAGGATGACCGTGAGTCATACAATAGAAGGGTTGTAGCCAACCAAAAGCTGGATCAAGTCCTAGAGGACATATGCCTGCCCGGAACTCAATGGATTGAGAATACAAAAGGGGAGCCATGCCAGCTAAAAAGGGTGATCCTCAAGCCTATTGCTCGAGGATGGCTAGACTTCATTGGGCATTCTATACTCCCCACAAGTAACCGCTCTGAAGTTACTATCCTAAGAGCTGTGATAATTCAATGCATTATGATGGAGAATGATGTAGAAGTCCACCAAATAATCCCCCATGAGATTTACAAGCTGGCAAACAGAGTGTCCACTAATGCAATGCTAGCTTATCAAAATCTCATCTTTTGCCTATGCCAAGAGGCTAAGGTTATGATCCCATCAGACAACTTTATTCCAGTAGAAAAAACCAATCACCAAGCAGGTGATGGAGAGTTCCAAGATAGAAGAGGATCAACCCAAAAGGAAAGCACATGAGCCTTCCTAAGAGATCCCTCCAATGGAGTATTGGGACCAGCTAAAGGCGTCTGTAATACACTTGCAGAGCACTTTAGATCAGCTCAGAGAGGAGCAGAAAGATCAGACTAGCATGATCTGCAAACTAATTAAGGAGCAGGAGAAGCAAGAGCGTGAGCTAGAGGAGCTGAAGTGCCAGAAGCTCTCCCATGAAGAGCCCAGTGCCCCTCAAGTTGAAGATCCATGCATCCCACAACCTGAAAAGCCCAACATCTCTCAACCTGAAGGTTGTTGAGTTTTAATTCTGTGACTATTCCTATTCCTGTCTCACGTATTTCCATCCTAATTTAGAGTTGCATGATCACTAGTAGTATTTAAGTCTTTATTTTACTTTTATTTTTATTTTTAATTTTTAGGATTACATAAGCATTAGTAGTAATTAATTAATTTTTATTTTTCTAATAAGCTATACATTATTCCTCTTATCATCATTAAACAATGAATAAAATAGTAGATTTTTTTATAAGCAAGTAAATATGCATAAATTTTCGAGTTTTTCAATAAAGAATGGTTAATTATTTTGTTGTGGTGGCATTGCTTTAGTTTCTGAATGCATGAGTAAACAGTGCATATTTGAAGTTGGAATCCTATGATGCTGGCTCTAGAAAGAATGAAGAAAAAGGAAAAGTATCATTGGCAAACTGAAAAATCAATAGAATTGATTATTGAAGCAAGAACAAGCAGCAAAAAGAACAAAGCTTGCATACAAAAAAAGGAGAGAGAAAAAGCAAGCAGAAAAAGGCAATAGCTCTTTAAACCAAAAGGTAAGAGAAAAAAGCTAGTAACCCTTTAAACCAAAAGGCAAGGGTAAAAATAATCCAAGGCTTTGAGCATCAGTGGATAGGAAGGCCTAATGGAATAAAATCCTAGCCTAAGCGGCTCAACCAAGCTGTCCCTAACCATGGGCTTGTGGCCTGAAGGTGTCAAGTAAAAAGCTTGAGACTGAGCGGTTAAAGTCATGATCCAAAGAAAAAAGAGTGTGCTCAAGAACGCTGGACACCTCTATCTAGAGACTCTAGCAAAGTTGAGTCACAATCTAAAAAGGTTCACCCAATTAAAGTGTCTATGGCATTATTGTATCCGGTGGTAATACTGGAAAACAAGGTGCTTAGGGTCACAACCAAGACTCTAAAAAGCTGTGTTCAAGAATAAAAAGAGCTTAACTAGGAGAATTAATAATATCATCTGGACTCTAAGTTGCTAAAGATGCCATCCATTCTGATTTTTTAATGGATAGTGAGATGCCAAGACTATTCCGAAACAAAAAGTTACAAAGTCCCGTTCATCTAATTGAAATTGAGCTTCATTGGAAACTCAGAGATTTATTGCATCCTACTCTTCTTTTCATCCTATTTTATTTTTAATTGCTTGGGGACAAGCAACAGTTTAAGTTTGGTGTTGTGATGAGTGGATATTTTATACGCTTTTTGGCATAGTTTTCATATAGTTTTTAGTATGTTTTGTTTATCTTTTATTAAGTTTTTACATGTTTTAGTGTTAAATTCACATTTTTGGATTCTAATTTGAGTTTATGTGTTTTTGTACAATCTCAGGTAATTTTTTGCTGAAATTGAGGAGCTGGAGCAGAAGTCTGATTCAGAGACAGAGAAAGCACTGCATATGCTGTCCAGATCTGACCTCCTTGCATTTGGAAGCGCTTTTCTGGAGCTACAAAAGTCCATATGGAACGTTCTCAAAAGCTCTGGAAAGCTGACTTCTAGAGCTTTCTAGAATATATAATACTTCATACTTTGCTTCATATTAGAAGGCCCAAAACTGGCGTCCAATGCCAGCCTTCTGCACCCTTCCAGTTGTCCAGCGCCCAAGGAGTAGAGTCAAATGTCCAAACGCCCAGACAGAACCCCTAACCAGTGTTCAATGCCCTAGAGGCCTCCTAGCACGTGGATCTAATCAAATCTCAGCCCAAACACTCACCAAGTGGGCCACAAAAGTGGATTTTAGCACTTAAGAGACTGCTTTACCCTTACTAGTCATTATTTAGTTTTTAAAGGATTAGATTTATGTTATTCGAACACTTTTTGGCCATCATTCAGCATATTTTCGAATTCATAATTTTATTTCTCATCAGTATGAGTTTCCAAACCTCTTAGGTTGAGGGGAGGAGCCCTGCTAAGTCCTATGAATTAATAAAAGCATTATTATTTCTTCTTCGATCCGTGTTTGATTTATTTCTAAGATGTTTATTCGTTCTTCAACATGGTGAATAGGATGATCAGCGACAATCAGCTCTGTTCATCATACTAAGATGAACGTGCCTGACAAACACCCGCGTCTACTTAGGTTTGTGTGAATACGTGGCTGGAAAGCGCGAACCAACAACTATGTTTATACATCTCTCAGATGGTTAATCCACGACTTTGTCGGGGACTTCTCAAGACACCAGTTTAGCCGATTTCTGGAGAGATTAGGGTCTCCGTTGTATAGCCTAGAATTCACAGAAGCAGCATTCTTTGATCCGGAAGTTTTAACCTTATCTGTGGCGTTTTGATTAGGATCGCCAAGAGAATGAACTGCTAGAGCTTCACCCTCCGTCAGATTGGATGACCACGAACAATGGCGTTTGATTTGGAGCAGAGGAGATCAATGACCACGGCCAATGGCTTTGATCACATACAGCCTGCCATTGAAGAGATCACTCACAAGAAAAGAAGACAGTAATACCAGAGTTAATTTAGAAAGGCTAAGCAACTCCAATCCTCAATTGTAACCCTTTTACTGATTTCATTGACAAAATACCTTATACACCTTCTCTCATATTTCTTTTAATGCAATTAAGCCTCAATCCAAAAACTTCCTGATTTTACCTTACTAAGACCTGCAAGATAACCATAGCTTGCTTCAAACCAACAATCCTCGTGGGATCGACCCTGACTCGCTCAGGTATTACTTGGACGACCCAATGCACTTGCTAGTACAGCTGTATGAAAGTGTGGGATTCGTGCACCAGCGGGTGAGATCAGCGTGGTCCTCTCAACGAAAGTAATAATGATAGCAACAAATTTATAACTATAAATTGATGCAAATGGTAGCAGTAGGATTACAAAATAGACACTACAACAAATGTGTGCTTTAGCAATGCCAAATTTCGCAACGCCTTAAAACCGTTCTCTTAGATAGTTTTAGACAACGATTTTTTTATACTGTTGAATTCAATTTTTCATTATTTTATAACAACAAACTAAAAAAGTTCTTTTTTACTGTTTTAAAGAACGGTTTTATTACCGTTACCATGATTTGTTTTTAAGCAACGGTTTTAATATTGTTTAAATAATTGTACAAAAGAAATGCATAAAAACCGTTGCCAAAATTCTACACTTTAAAATCGTTCTATTAGATGGTATTAGACAATGGTTTTTACAGTGTTGCTGTTGATGTTCAATTTTTTATTATGTTATAGCAACAAAATAAAATCGTTCTCTTTGACTATTTTAAAGAACAGTTTTATAACTATTACAACAATTTTTTATCAAACAACAATTTTTTAATATTATTTGCAATCTTCCTTCAGAAGAAAACACAAAGCTGATCTTGTTTCCTCCCTCTACTACCCCTAACCCACCATCAAAGCCATCATCGAACAATGTCAAACTTCACCCAGCCCTCACCATCTAACCCTAAGCCACCGTCGAAGGAAGCTGCGTCTGGGCTCCCCTAGCCGCATAAGAATCGTTGCTGCCTTTCCTCTCTCTGTGCCGTTTTTGGTTCTCCTGGTCGTTTCTCCCCTCTCCGCACCGTCGCTGGTTCTCCTGTCCATTTCTCCCCTCTCCGCACCGTCGCTGTTTTTCCTGGCCGTTATTGCTTCTCCTGGCTGTCGCAGCTTCTACCCTTTTGTTGTCATGGTCGCCCTGCCCTTACCCTGCCCTCTTCTGCTTCTGCTTCTGCTTCTGCTTCGTTGCTTCTGCTCCTGTCATGGCTGTAGCTTCTGATTGTGGTTCAAACTCTGTCGCGGGCACTATTCTCTGCCTCCTCCTTGTGGCTCAATCTCTGTTTAGGTAACTTAGGTGTCTATTCTTCTGTGATTTTAATTAATTTGATTTATGTTTTGATTTTAATATTGATTTGTTATAATGCTATTTTGATTTTGATTTGGTAATTGGTTCTCTGGAAATACATTTTCTATTTTAGTCACTGCTCAATATACTCATTCATCTCAGCTTAGATCCATCTTATGGACCTGCACTTTTTTAATTATTTTTGCTTCTGATGTGTGTCATTATTAATGTAATTGGAGAATGGAGAATGATTGAATTGGTTCTTTCCATTTCGGGTTTAAAAATGCTAGAATAGTAGGAAATTAACTAATTTAGAAATGATGTGGAAGGAAGAAACTAACTAACTTGCTAGTCAATTAGTAATAGTTATAACTGAATGGCCACCATTGTTGTTAATTTACAGGTTGGGGATGGAACCACCACTATGGTTTTACTTGCTACTGAGTTTTTTAAGGAGGCCAAGTCCTTAATTGAAGACGGTGTTCACTCTTAGAATTTGATTAGGAGCTATAGGATTGCATGTACATTCATATTGAAATTTGGTTCTTATGTAGTTGAGATTGTGTCTTAATTTGTGGCCTTGTGTGAAATTCTCATTTGTGATTGATTGTTGGTCCAGAGACATTTATTATTTGTCCTATTTTAACAGTATTTTGTAGATCGAGAAATTTTATACGCTAGTTGTGTAGTAGAAGATTTAAAAAGGGTCGTTATTGCAACTGGTGGAACTGTACAAACATCTGTCAATAACATCATTGATGGGGTTGTGCATTTTTTTTTGTGTGTTATGTATTATATTATTTGTTGAAATTCTTGTGATTTATTTGCATGAAGGTACTTGGAACTTGTGAGGTTTTTTAGGAGAAGCAGGTTGGAAATGAAAGGTTCAACATATTCAATGGATGTCCATCTGGATAAACAGCCACCATAGTTCTTTGTGGAGGAGCTGATTAGGTGGGTTGGTGGTTGTGCAGTGCCTGTCTATATCTCCTTCTATATATATCTATCATTTCTTGGATTTATAATTGATTCTCTTACAGTTCATAGAGGAAGCAGAGCGAACTTGCATCATGCAATCATGATTGTTCAGAGGGTTTTGGAAAATTCAACTACAGTTGCTAGTGGAGGTGCTATAGATGTACGTGTCTAAACTTTACAAGTTAGATATCTTGATGAATTATTAATTGATTGATGTGGATGTAAATATGTAGTTCATGTTGACAGATGGAGATAAGTCGATACCTAAGGCAACATGCACGAACAATAGCAGGAAAGTCTCAGCTTTTCATTAACTCATATACAAAAGCTCTAGAGGTAAGTGTCTCTGGAATTTAAGTATGATGGCTATGGTTGTGTATGATCTGTTATGTTATTATTCTATTATAAGTCATTCAATGCTGAGTAATGGGTGCTTTGACAACTTTCCGTCAATAGCTTCTTTGTTTAATGTCTTAAGTTGTAAAACGATGCAAATCAATGAGTACTACTTTTCTTTATTATGTATATTTTTCTTTAGTCAAATTTCAATGACACAAAAATTTGTCTGTAATAATATTTAAGTTCCAGCATTGTCATATTCAAAATGAATTAGTATTTTCACTTAAGATTATGCCTTGCTATTATATTTTGAAAAATGATGATGATATAATTAGAAGTAGTTATGACTTAGCCTAGTATTATGGTATTTTGGATTGATGATATAATGTGATTGTGTATCTTACATAATACATTATAAATCAAACTTAATGGTAAATGTTTAATTAGTTTTCTTTAGAAATTTGATTCAAATTGTTAAGGTTATTTATTGACACTAAATTAAAAAAATAGTCAGAACAAATTTCATTGTAACATGAGAAAACTATTGTAAATAAAGAATTATATAATTACAGAAAAACCATTGTCAAAAGTCACAAAAGGCCAAAATCGTTGTCAAAGGCAGCTACAAAATGGCAATGGTATTAAAACTGTTGCAAAAAAACACTAAAGGAAATGCTTTTAAACCGTTGTCTTTGTGAATAACAAAACTACAACATCTTAAACCGTTGCCTATCCAGTTATGGTTTTAAATCGTTATGTCATGAAAGAGAACGGTTCTAAACCGTTGCTTATCCAGTGATGATTCTAAACCGTTCTTTAAAAATTATTGTCAAAATCGTTGTCTAAGCCAGTAACTATGGAAATGGTTTTTTGGTTGCCATTTCCTTAGGTAAAAATCCATTGCCAAAGCATTGCCTAAAGTTTTAGGAACTATTTTTCGATCTCTGGCAACGATTTTCGACCGTTGCGAAAAACTTTATTTATTGTAGTGAGAGTGGTAGGAAGAAATTGAGAAATGGATTACTGCATTGATTATAATAAAATGGCGACAAAAAAACATGACACCCCTCCTTTGAGTCAGAGGAGGAATTCCATGGATGAATCCAAAATCTATGTAACTCTCTATCTTTCTCTCCTAGATCTCATATAATATTTTTAGTAACGAACTACGTATGGAATTATCTAGTGTGGCACAAACTATTTTTTCATAAAGTCTTTCATCCATTTGGGTGGGATCTTAAGCTTCTCACTTCTAGCTCTCAGTTTTGGTCCAACCCTTTCTTCATAAATTTCTACTTACATTTGGGTCTCCTGCTTCTGATTGTATGCTTTTGAGCCCCTTCTCTATCATAAATAAATATATATAGCGTAGGGGTGGGCATGATTTGGATTTTTAAAAATCTAAACTGCATCCACATCAGAACCAAGTTTGTGGTTTATGAAACCAAACTGGAACTGAATTGAAGAGGAAAACCGATTTTAAATTGGTTTGAAAAACAGCAATTTTAAAATTCAAATATGGTTTTAATTACAAACCGATTGTAACTTTGATTTTCTTATAATCCAATTTTGAAATTCAATTTTCTTGAAAATTTGATCTCAAAACCATATTTTTAATTAAAAATTCAATTTTAAAATTAGTTTTTAGAAAATTGATTTTTTTTTTTGTAAATTTTGAAATTTAATATTTTTTAAAGTAAAATTAATACTAAAGTATTTTTAAACTATATAGGTTCATTACACCTAGGATTTAGTTCTTTATAAATTTAATGACAATAATTATTCCATATAACAATGATACTAGTTCAACAAATATTAGCATACTCATACATCATACACCATCCAAGTTTAAACACCTTGCAATAGCAATTCAGGTTGCGAAAATGAATGAAATACAATTTAAAAGCATTTCCTATCTTTTGTTTCTCAAACAAGTTACTTGAAGAAACAAAAATGCCTCTAAGAACTCAGATTCATAGTTCCCTTGCAGATCAAGAATCAGTTACATTGGTTAGATCAACTGGCAAACAAGGCATTGATAAACCACAATTTTATGATTTATTTTGTATTGAATTGAGTGGATTTTGTCAATTATTCTTACACTTATTCATATAAATTGCATGGTTTTGTGAATCCTTCCTAATTTGTGATTAAGAATGAAAACATGCTTCCTAGGCCTTAAAATTGCTAATTTTTATTCCTCTTTTATTACCATTCGATGCCGTGATATATTTGTCAAGTGATTTTAGGGTTATAGGGCAAAGAATGGCTTCGAGGATGGAAAGGAAGCATGCAAAAGTGGAAGGAATACAAAGAATTATAGATTTAAGAAGTTGGTCCTGACGCGTACATGTGGCTGACGCATGCGCATGACTAGGAGCATCGTCCACCAACGCATACGCGTGACTGACGCGTACGCGTGACCTTGTGCAAAGTTAGACGACGCGTACACGTGACAAGCGTCACGTGCCTCACTAAAGGAAAAATGCTGGAGGCAATTTCTAAGCCTGTTTTTGGCCCAGTTTCAAGCCCAAATTGAAGATAAGATGCTGGGAGTGACGGAGGATAGAGAGAAGACACATTCCATTAGTTTTAGTTTTAGATAGATGTATAATTCTAGAGAGAGAGGCTCTCTCCTCTCTCTAGATTTTAGGGTTCTTAGTTTAATTTCTTCTTGGATCTAATTTTGAATCTTGCTTCAATTTAGTTTTTCTTTACTTTTTATTGTTCTAGTATCTTAGTTTATCCAACTTCTCTTGTTAATTTCTTTATTTTGCCAATTTAGTTTATGAACTCTCTTGTCAATTTTAATTTCCTTTCAATGCAATTTTATGTTTTCATGTCTTTTGATGTTTACCTTAGTTGCTATTATTGATTTCTTGCTTGTCTTAGTTATGGCTTTTATTAATTCTTGCATTTTATGATGTTTTCCTTTATTGCACGCTAGGTGTTTGATGAAATATTTCTTTTAGCTTTCTTGGCTTGGGTTGGTAATTTAGGTGACCTTGAGTTACTAATATCCAAGTGATTGATAATTTGTGTCCATTGACTCTAGTCTCTCACTAAATCAATTGGTGAGATGGCTAGGACTTATGGATTAAGATTAATGAAGCTCATTTGACTTTCTTCCAATTGTTAGAAGATGACTAAATGGGATTGATCCTTGCAATTATCATATTATGGTTGGTAACAAGGATAGAGATCCTTAACCATTAACCCTTGCCAAGATCTTTCTACCATTTGAGTTTTCTTTCCTTTGTTGGTTAATTGTTATTTACTTTCTTGTTATTTACATTTCTTGTCAATTGCTACCTCAACCCCCAATTTCCCTCATAGGCAATAATTGAGCACCCGCTTGTAATTCCTAGGGAGAATGACCTGGGATTAATACTCCCAGTTATTTTTATTTGTATTGTGAAAACCTTTTTAAACTTTGATTGGTGGATAAATTGTTGGTTTGGACTATACTTGTAATGAAATTCCTTTGAGAAATTCTAGACCAATATTTATTCCTTCATCAAGTTTTTGGCGCCGTTGCCGGGGAGTTACAAATGTGCGCTTATTATTGGTTATTGTACATATGTGGATATTGTGAATAGTTGATTTTTCGCTTCTTTGTTAGGTTTTGCTAGTTTTAGGAGTTTATTTTCATTACCTCTTATTAGTTCTTGTTTTTATTTTCTCTTTTCATTATGAATTCTCATCCTTTTGGCTATGAGTTTGGTTACAACTATCTTGCATGAAATGCAAGCTTTAATGATGATATGTGCTATGGGATTGGAAATCAATCAAGGGAGGAATTGCATGCTCATGAACGAACCTCTTGGTATCCATACTAATTTCCTCTGGCCGATAATGATCATACTCCATCCTATAATACATACTCCTATGAACGAAGTCCACAACATAGTTTTAAACCTACCTCACAAGCCACATTCTACAAAGCACCATCCTATGATCCATACCCCTCATAAAACCAATCACCCTTACCTCATCCTTGTGACCATTATGCAAAAAAATCCTTAGAGCCACCATAATTTCAACACAATCACTCCCAAGAACCACCATTCTCACATACACCACCTCAATACTCCCACCAAATTGAACCATCTTCCTATTGTGAACCTTTTCTCCCATATGATGAACCCTCCTCTCCACCTCAAACATTAATAAATGACATTCTCATTTCATATCTACAAGAGCAAAAGGGGATTTATACTACTCTCCAAGGGATAGTAACCCAATTCTTAAGGGTAGTAACATATTTATCTTCCCAAGATACTCAAAGCCCTCTCCTGGTCATATGTGGAGAATCAAATAAAGAGCAGAGAATGAAAGAGAGATTAGAAACTCGAGTGGAGAACAAGGAGTGGGATTTTGTGCTAGAACAAATGGAGAAAGCTATAGTTATTGAAGAAGAGGAAGTGGTTGAAGATTTAAGAGATGCCGAACCTGGTGCACGAAATTAGAACTCGCACAACTGAACCAGTGGTGCACGAAATTGTGATGTCCAGGCTCGAACAATCCCTGGCAACGTGAGCAACTTGGTACGCGTAATCGTGATTACACTTTAATTGTGTAAAATTCATGGCTCTTTCTTGTCTCTGGCAATGGCGCCAAGAACATGGTGCCAATACCATGGTTCACAACTTCGATACAACTAACCAGCAAGTGCACTGGGTCGTACAAGTAATACCTTACGTGAGTAAGGGTCGAATCCCACAGAGATTGTCGGTATGAAGCAAGCTATGGTCACCTTGTAAATCTCAGTTAGGCAGATATAAATGGATAATGGTGTTTTCGAATTTAATATAATAAAATAGAGATAGAAATACTTATGTAATTCATTGGTGAGAATTTCAGATAAGCGAATGGAGATGCTTTCGTTCCTCTGAACCTCTGCTTTCCTGCTATATGAGCGTCACACATAATCATCACCTTCATCACGTTCTTGGGTGCGAATGGATATCTTAGAAGCGAAATAAGATGAATTGAATAGAAAACAGTAGTACTTTGCATTAATCTCTGAGGAACAGCAGAGCTCCACACCTTAATCTATGGAGTGTAGAAACTCTACTGTATGAAAATACATAAGTGAAGGTCCAGGCATGGCCGAGATGGCCAGCCCCCTATTGTGATCTAAGATAGCATATAACTGATCAAAGATACCTAATACAATAGTAAAAGGTCCTATTTATAATAAACTAGCTACTAGGGTTTACATGAGTAAGTAATTGATGCATAAATCCACTTCCTGGGCCCACTTGGTGTGTGTTTGGGCTGAGCCTGAATGTTGCACGTGTAGAGGTCTTTCTTGGAGTTGAACGCCAGCTTTTGTGCCACTTTGGGCGTTCAACTCTGGTTTTGGCTCCTTTTCTGGCGCTGGACGCCAAGTTTGGGTAGAAGGCTGGCGTTGAACGCCAGTTTACGTCGTCTATTCTTGGCAAAAGTATGACATTCTCTTCCATGTTTGGCAAGTTGAACGCCAACCTCACATTTTCCGGACTAAAATCCAAGTATTTCCCCCGAACCATTGTAACCTAGTTCTTTGGATTCGGGTTCCTACTTTGATCATGGTTCTTGGTGATCCATGCATTAGCATAGAACTCTTGAACCATTAGGATGCCGACTTGTTGAATGGGATTTGTTAGAACTTCCCATCCTCTTCTTTGAATTTCATGTCGGATCTCCGGATACTCATTTCTTTTGAGTTTGAAAGGGACCTCAGGGATCACCTTCTTCTTGGCCATAACATCATAGAAGTGGTCTTGATGGGCTTTGGAGATGAACCTTTCCATCTCCCATGACTCGGATGTGGAAGCTTTTGTCTTCCCTTTCCCCTTTCTAGAGGATTCTCCGGTCTTAGGTGCCATCAATGGTAATGGAAAAACAAAAAAGCTTATGCTTTTACCACACCAAACTTAGAATATTACTCGCCCTCGAGCAATAAACAAAAGAATAGAAGAATAAGAAGAAGAAAAATGGAGAGGGAGAGGGAGATGTGGTTTCGGCCAAGAATGGTGTAGAGGGGTGTGTTGTGTGAATTTGATGAAGAATAGAGGGCTTTATATAGGGAAGGGAGGGGGGGTTAAGGTTTGGCCATATGGGTGGGTTTGGGTGGGAAATTGGTTTTGAATTTTGAAGGTAGGTGGAGTTTATGAGGTAGGTTTATGGGGAAGAGTGGATGGATGTGAGTGGTGAAGGTTTAGTGGGGAAGAGAGATTGAGGTGATTGGTGAGGGGTTTTTAGGGAAGAGTGTTTATGGGGTTGTGTGAAAGAGAGTGGTGAGAAGAAGTGAGTGGAGGTAGTGGGGATCCTGTGGGTTCCACAGATCCTGAGGTGTTCAAGGATTTACATCCCTGCACCCATTAGGCATGTAAAAATGCCTTTGTACTCAACTCTGGGCGTTCAGCGCCAGGTTGGTTGCCATTTTGGGCGTTCAGCGCCCATTTGTGTGCCATTTCTGGCGTTGAATACCCAGAAGCTGCCCATTTTGGGCGTTCAGCGCCAGAACCATGCTCTGTTCTGGCGACCTCTGCTATTGCAGGGTTCTCAGGATCATAAGCTTCTTCTTCATAAGAAACCTCTTGAGTACTGTTGGATGCAGCTTGCATTCCATGCAGACTCTGAGAGATCATATTGACTTGCTGAGTCAATATTTTATTCTGAGCCAATATGGCATTCAGAGCATCAACCTCAAAAACTCCCTTCTTCATAGGCGTCCCATTGTTCACAGGATTCCTTTCAGAAGTGTACATGAACTGGTTATTAGCAACCATGTCAATGAGTTCTTGAGCTTCTGCAGGCGTTTTCTTTAGGTGAATGGATCCACCTGCAGAAGTGTCCAGTGACATCTTAGATAACTCAGACAAACCATCATAGAATATATCCAGGATGGTCCATTCTAAAAGCATGTCAGAAGGACACTTTTTGATCAACTGTTTGTATCTTTCCCAAGCTTCATAGAGGGATTCACCTTCTTTCTTTTCTGAAGGTTTGGACATCAGCTCTAAGCTTGCTCAGCTTTTGAGGAGGAAAGTACTTGGCTAAGAAAGCCGTGACCAGCTTATCCCAAGAGTTCAGGCTGTCTTTGGGTTGAGAATCCAACCATAATCTAGCTCTGTCTCTTACAGCAAAAGGGAAAAGCATGAGCCTGTAGACTTCAGGATCTATTCCATTAGTCTTAACAGTATCACATATCTGCAAGAATTCAGTTAAGATTTGAAAAGGATCTTCAGATGGAAGTCCATGAAACTTGCAGTTCTGCTGCATCAGAGAAACTAATTGAGGTTTCAGCTCAAAATTGTTTGCTCCAATGGCAGGAATGGAGATGCTTCTTCCATGTAAATTGGAATCAGGTGCAGTAAAGTCACCAAGCATCTTCCTTACATTATTATTATTTTCGCCTGCCATCTCCTCTTCCTGTTCGAAAATTTCTGAAAGGTTATCTCTGGATTGTTGTATTTTGGCTTCTCTTAGCTTCCTTTTTAGAGTCCTTTCAGGTTCTGGATCTGCTTCAACAAGAATGTTCTTGTCCTTGCTCCTGCTCATATGACAAAGAAGAGGGCACAGAAAAAAAATAAATTTTCGAAAATAACTAAGAAAAAATGAAGAAGATTTGATTTTTGAAAAAGATTTTGAAAAAGATAAGATTTTCAAATTGAAAATTTGATTTGACTCATAAGAAACAACTTGATTTTAAAAATTTTTGAAAAAGTCAATCCAAATTTTTGAATTTGATGAGAGAAAAAGGGAAAGATATTTTTTTGTTTTTTGAATTTTTTTATGAAAAACATGAAAATTATGCAATGCATGAAATTTTTAGATCAAAACATGTGATTCATGCAAGAATGCTATGAATGTCAAGATGAACACCAAGAACACTATGAAGATCATGATGAACATCAAGAACACATTTTTGAAAAATTTTTAATGCAAAGAAAACATGCAAGACACCAAACTTAGAATTCTTTAATGCTTAGACATTAAGAATTCAAGAATGCATATGAAAAACAATAAAAGACACAAAAAAAAAATCATCAAGATCAAACAAGAAGACTTACCAAGAACAACTTGAAGATCATGAAGAACACTATGAATGCATGAATTTTCGAAAAAATGCAAGATGCATATGCAATTGACACCAAACTTATAACATGACTCAAGACTCAAACAAGAACACAAAAATATTTTTGATTTTTATGATTTTCTAATTTTTTTGGATTTTTTTTCAAAAATTATATGAAAAAGAAAAAAAATAAATAAAGATTCTAAAATTTTTAATATAAATTCCAGGAATCTTGCATTCTTAGTCTAAAGCTTCAGTCCAGGAATCGGACATGGCTCACTAGCCAGCCAAGCGTTCAATGAAAGCTCCAGTCCAAAACACTAGACATGGCCAATGGCCAGCCAAGCTTCAGCATGTAACACCAGAGTATATTGCTCTTGATAACAAATTGCTGCTCATTACTTATCAAATATGTAACTTGCCTCTGATGGTTTGGAAGCCCCAGCCCAAAAGAATTTAGACATGGCTTTACAGCCAGCCAGGCTTCACATGCTTCATGAAACACTAGAATTCATTCTTAAAAATCTTGAATAAAATTTTTGAAAACATTTTTATTTTTTTCGAAAATAGATGAGAAAGTTTTAGAAATATTTTTGAAAAACTTTTGAAAAGAAAACAAAAAGAAAATTACCTAATCTGAGCAACAGGATGAACCGTCAGTTGTCCAAACACTGAAATCACAGAAAAACACACAAACTCATAGTAAAGTCCAGAAATGTGAATTTAACATAAAAACTAATGAAAACATCCCTAAAAGTAACTAGATCCTACTAAAAACATACTAAAAACAATGTCAAAAAGCGTATAAATTATCCGCTCATCAACCAGCAAGTGCATCAGGTCATCCAAGTAATACCTCAGGTAAGTGAGGGTCGATCCCACGAGGATTGTTGGATTGAGCAATCAGTGGTTATCCTACAGATCTTAGTCAGGCGAATAGAAAGTTGATTGTTGTTGTTGTAGGCGCATAAACAAAACAATAACAAAAGCAATAAAGAATGGACGTAGAAACAATAGTAAAAATCAGTTAAGGGCTCGGAGATGCTTGTTCTTCCTGATTAATACTTCTTACTGACTACTTTAACAATGAGTGATTCATTCAATTGCAAAGCTGTAAGTGATTAAAGCCAGGCCCAGTGGTTAATAATCTCCTCTGATCCAAACTAAACACCTGGACCAGTGGTCATTCAATCTGGACGAGGGTGAAGCTCAAGCAATTCAATCTCTGGTGACCCTACTCAAAATGCTACAGACAAGGTTGGATCTTCTGGATCGGAGAATGAAGCTCTATGATTCTAGCCTTAGCGCCACAGAAACCTCAATTACCCATGACTAACAAGATTTTATGTCACATATCCCAATTAGCCCAGATAACTTGTTGGAACTTGTGATGTATTCTCAAAATGTAGCTCAATACTATCCTGCCAGTGACTCACAAGAACTTATGTAGAATAAGGGGTCATACACCAATTCCACCCTAGATTCATAAGGATGATGAACGAAAATGCATCATAGAATGGGTTCAAACATATATTAAAGTATAAGAGTAATGATATTAATCCATAGGAATGAGCAGAGCTCCTATCCTTAACCTAGGAAGTTTAGCCGCTCATACTGTATAGAAATAGTGTATGATAAGTTGGAAGAAGATGAAGATGAAGCTCTCTAACAAGAGTGATCTTCCTTCTATTTATACTAATAACTAGACCTAAAAAGATATTAATAATAATTAGAAATTACAAAAATGATATAGACTAAGCTAAAGGTGCGAAAAATCCACTTCTGGGCCCACTTGGTGAGTGTTTAGGTTGAGCTTGGTGAAACTTGAGTCTGTGGGCATTGAACGCCCACTAGAGGGGTAAATGCGCTGCCTTGTGCTCCTTTGGTGGCATTGAACGCTTAGTTTTGGGCGTTCAACGCTAGCCTTGATCCTTCTTGGGCGTTGAACGCCAAAATGGGGGTAAGTTGGGTGTTCAACGCCCATTTTTAGCAGTATATTTTAAAGAAAAGTATAAACCATTATATATTGATGGAAAGCCCTAGAAGTTATCTTTTCAACGCCATTAATAGTGCATCAATTGGACCTCTGTAACTCTAGAAATACGTGTTTGAATGCATGAAGGTCAGGATTTAACAGCATCTGCTATCCTTTCTTTGCTTCTGAATCAGACTTTGCCAAAACTTGCCAAATTCACCCAAAAATCACCTAAAATTATAAGAAAAACACAAAAACTCAAATTAACATCCAAAATGTAAATTTTGCACTAAAAATTACTAAAACATAATAAAACTTAACAAAATATAACTAAAAACACTAAGAAAATAGTACCAAAAAGGGTATCAAATATCCACTCATCAAAACCTCCATGGGAATCTAGATTTATGGAAAATTCCTCCAACAATATTGAATTTGATGTTGAGGATGAGAGTGCACAACCTCCATGACAAGTTGTGAATGAAAAATTGGAAGGAATGGAGCAAGAATTGAGTTCCCTTGGTGATGGAAATCATGTATTAAGCCCTATTAGTGAAGAATTCGCTTCTGCGAATGAATCCTTTGAATTTGAAGAACCCTCTCCAGATGAATTTGAAAGTGATATGGAGGTAGACTTCTCTAAACCTCCTATTTATGATTTGGAAAAAAATTCCTTCGGAAAGGATGGACGTGAATTGAATATGCTTTGTCAAGATCATTGGAGACTTCTCTACCTAGGTTGCCATCTAATCCTTCATTTGAGTGGGTAAAACTTGTTTCTCTTAGCTTTATTGTCCCACTTGAGTATGATGTGCTTGAAACGGATGGTCAACTTTGGAGGCTTTGTGGAATGAAGTGTAAGAGAAGGATGTTTAGTGGTTGGCATTGCAAATCAAGACTCATCAAGGTTGAGATTTCAAGAGCTAGATACAAGGAATGGTTTAGTGCTTATTTGAAGGGGTCTAGAAGAAGACTTTGGTACCTCATTGAGAGTTCATCTTACTTACCACCTGAGTGAAATTATAAGGATCAATTTGAAGACGGGTGTGAAAATAAGATATGGGATCCTGGATCACAACATGAATGCCAATTTTGGGAGCTCATGTCTTATGAAGAACTTCACCCAAGCTTGGTGAAGTCAGTTGAAAATTCTGACAACCGTTTGAGGAGCAAGCATCCTTGGAAGTTCAAGGGTGAGTACAAGCATAAACCACCATGGCAAGGACCTTCCCAATTGTCCAACTTAAGGACAATAAATAAAAGTGCTAGGTGGGAGACACCCCATCATTGCAAACTCTTTCCATTTCTCTTGTAGATATAATCATTGAATGAATTAAGTTGCCATTGTTAGGTAGTTTTCTTCTTTTCATACTTTTGTATATATTGCTTTGATTGCTAGGTTGCTTGCTAGAATTATGTTTTGATTTAGAATAGTTATCTAGAATTGCATTCTTGTTGAATTGCAAGTTTTGTTTGAATAATCTTTAGAAATATTTTTATGCTTTCAAATTAAGGACAATAAATATTTTTGATTTAGCATAAACCACGATGACAAGGAGCTTCCCAATTGTCCAACTTAAGGACAACAAATATTTTTAAGTTTTGGTTGGTCTAGAGTGTATATAGGTTAGGAGAGTGTTTTGTTCTGTTTTTATGCTTCCGTTGAAAAAAAATGGCACGTCACGCGTACACCTAACCAACGCGTACGCCTGACTCGCGAAAAATCACCATGCTGAGACTGTGCAAGCAGCACGGGCTGGACAGAGAGTTGTGCCAGAACCGTGCTGGTACCCACATGTATGTATTGCCCTGCAATCCTGAATTGTGAATTTTTGGTGCTGTGGCTGTGCGAACCACAGGGTCCAAACAGTGAGTTGTGTTGGGACCATGCGGGTACTGTGCACTGGGCGCAATATGCTCTCACGTGTACGAGTGATTGACGCATACACGTCCCCCACCTTTTCCTGCTTCTCACGGCTACGCGTAACTGACGCGTACGCGTCACTTAGTTTTTTCTGTTATCGCGCGCACGCGTGACCCACGCGTGCACGTCGCCTTCACGACCTCAGCTGCTGGGCTTGCTGCCCTGTTTCTTCTTCTGCATTCCATTCTTCTTTCTTTCTTTCCTTCTTTCTTACTTCTTCTACTTCCTTCCTTCCTTTCTTCTTCTTCTTTTCTTCCTTCTCTTCTCTTTCTCTCTTCTCTTCTTACCTCTCTCCATTTCTCACTTACATTTCTCTATTTTATTTTCTCCTTCTTTTGAAAGTTTTACTTGTCAAATTCTCCTACTTTTTAATTTTGATTTTGATTATAGTATTTGATCACCATTGTTCTTCTTAATTGCATTTAGTTTTGCTATTTGTAGTAGTTCTTCCTCTTTATTTTTTTCTAAACTTGTTATTTTTCCATTGGTGTTGGATTTCCACATTCAAATTTTATGAATTCAATAGATTGTTGGGGTACCTCTTACTTTGTTTTGTCTTGTTTGGTGATGCTATGGTTGTTGCCTTTCATTTTTACTGTGCTACATACTTGATTTTATAAATTTGCTTGTTGGTTCCCACCATGCACACCAAGTGTTTGTGAAAAAGAACCAATGATACTTTACCTCAATTTTGGCTTTATGCTTCTAACTCTTGGCTTTTTTTTCATAAGACTTGCATTCCTTGTACATTGCTCCACTTTTATACTCTTTTTCATGATTAATTCTTATTATTCATGGATTGCTAATCTTGTGACATCATGCATGAATTAGTGATTTAATTCCACATTTTTCTTTTTGTGCTTCATTGCTTTGGAGTTCTTCTGAGTTAATACTTCTCTCATGTCTTCACTATTCTTGCATGAGTTCATCTTTATCGAGTTGATGCTTGAGTTGCTCTTTCCTTGGCTTATACTTATGTGCTTTCTTGACTCATGCATCATGTGCTAGTGATATACCTCAATGTTTTAGTTGATTTCTCACTTACATGTTGTCGTGACCATTTACGTGAGACACCTTATTCTTATTTGGCATTCTTTCTCACTTGGACTTTATTAATTTCATATCTTTCTCTCCTAGCTTAATGTTTATCCCTTCTTCTCCTTTTCAGGAAGGTCGCCAAGAGAGAAAGGAGCAAGCTCCTAGGAGGGTGGCCAACCGGCAATTCTAGCATAATCAACATCACCACAAGCACCTCAGCCATCTACCTACCTTTGGAGGAGACCGATACCCCAGAGTCCACTTCAAATTTTTGGCAAAGAATGCAATCGAGAGGTGGACATGGAGGTGCCCTTGTCACACCATCCATTGGCCATTGAAAGTGGCGATTCCATAACCACTTTTCTCATCTTTGAATGCATCAAGGATGGTACAATCTTTAAGTGTGGAGAGGTTGAGGACCGACTTCGTTCCGTGGGTAACTACTTCCTTTTCCAACTCTAATTCTTAATCTTCTTTGTTAGGTAGTTGTTGCATTGCATGATAGATTGCATGATAGTTAGAGTTTGTACATATTATACCCATTTTTATGTTAAGACAACCTAAAGTGATGATTTCTGATGAGCGGATATTTAATACGCTTTTTGACATCATTTTCATATAGTTTTTGTTATGTTTTATTTAAGTTTTATTATATTTTCACATGTTTTTGTGTAAAATTCATATTTTTGGATTCTACTATGAGTTTTTGTATTTTATGGTGATTTCAAGCATTTTCTGGCTGAAATCTGAAAGTTTTGACAAAGTCTGATTCAGAGGCAAGGAAAGCGTAGCAAATACAGTTAGGATCTGACCTCCGTGCATTCAAACAGGCATATCTGGATCTTCGGATATCCAAATAGAGCATTCTCAAAGGGCTATAGAAAGCTAACATCTAGGGCTTTCCAGCAATATATAATAGTCCATACTTGTTTGTGGCGATGTAGGCCTAAAACTGGCATTCAACGCCAGCCATCTACCTCCTTTCTTGCATTGGACGCCCAAAAGGGTGCAGCTGGCGTCCAACCCCCACAAAGGTGTCCCCAACAGGCGTTCAATGCCTAAGGAGCCTACTAGCACATGGAGACACCCTTTGCTCAGCCCAAACACTCAACAAGTGGGCCTCGGAAGTTGATTTTCGCACTACAAGCCTAAGCCTATCATATTTCTGTAATCCTTAGTTATTAGATTAGTATATATAGGAGAAGTTCACCCCTATTTTAGGATCTTCGACCACAAGAGAACACTATTTCATATTTTCGAGTTTCATTGTACAGTATGTGATAAACCACTATTTTATGGTTTATCTTGTGCTGATTTGAGTGGCTTTTATCAAGTCTTTGCACACTTATTCATACAAATTGCATGATATTACAATTCCTTCCTAGTTTTGTTCTATAATTGAAAAACTTGCTTCCTAAGCTTTTAAATTGTCTATTTTTTATCCCTCTTTATACCATTTGATGCCGTGATCTGTGCGTTAAGTGTTTTCCAGCTTTATAGGGCAGGAATGGCTTAGAGGATGGAGAGGAAGCTTGCAAAAATGGAAGGAGCACAAGAAATAAAGGAGACAACCAGTGAGGAGCGACGCGCATACATGGCTCACGCGTGCGCATGAATTGGAGTTCACACGGCGATACGTGCGCGTGCCTGACGCGTACGCGTGACAAGGAAAATCACCAAACGACGTGCACGCGTGACTGACGCGTACGCGTGACATGCGCTACCTGCAGAAATTGCAGAAAACGCTGGGGGCGATTTTGGGCCGAGTTTGGACCCAGTTTCTGGCCCAGAAATGCAGACTAGAGCCAGGGGACGAGGAGAGACTCAACATACATTCTGATTTGCATAGGTTTTTTTTTAGTTTTAGTTTTGAACCTTAGAGAGAAATACTACTTCTTCTAGGTTTCTTTTACATTCATAGATCTCTAGTTCTATGCTTTTGCTTTGGATACTGAGAAGAGTCACTACCTCCATTGAAGTTGTTATTATTCTAGTTTGCTTTCTTATTCCTTTACTCTTTTGATTGCTTATTAATCCTGTTCATATATGTGTGTTGCATTTTGGGATTTATTAATGCAAAGAACTATTTTACTTTTAATTAATTTTCAATTCCTATTTTATTTAATTTATCATGTCTTCTTCTTATATTTCTGTGAACGTTATATTCATGTCAATGGAGTAGACTCCTAACTTGACTTGGGGGTTGATTAAAAGGAGACTGATGACCGGATAATTTATACGCTTTTTGGTATTGTTTTTACATAGTTTTCAGTATAATTTAATTAGTTTTTAGTCTATTTTTATTAGTTTTTAATTAAAATTCACATTTCTGGACTTTACTATGAGTTTGTGTGTTTTTCTGTTATTTCAAGTATTTTCTGGCTGAAATTGAGGGACCTGAGCAAAAATCAGATTCAGAGGTTGAAAAAGGACTGCAGATGCTGTTGGATTCTGACCTCCCTGTACTCAAAGTGAATATTCTGGAGCTATAGAACTCCAAATGGCGCGCTTCTAATTGCGTTGGAAAGTAGACATCCAGTACTTTCCAGCAATATATAATAGTCTATACTTTGAATAAGGATTGACGACGTAAACTGGCGTTCAACGCCAGTTCCATGTTACAATCTGGCGTTCAGCGCCAGAAACAAGTTGCAAAGTGGAGTTCAACGCCAGAAACACGTTACAAACTGGCGTTCAACTGCAAAATTGACCTCTCCACGTGAAAGCTTCATGCTCAGCCCAAGCACACACCAAGTGGGCCCCGGAAGTGGATTTCTGCATCATTTACTTATTTCTGTAAACCCTAGTAACTAGTTTAGTATAAATAGGACTTCTTACTATTGAGTTTTCATCTTTAGTTTCATCTTTAGATCACGTATGGGGGCTGGCCATTCGGCCATGCCTGAACCTTTCACTTATGTATTTTTCAACGGTAGGGTTTCTACACACCATAGATTAAGGTGTGGAGCTCTGCTGTTCCTCAAAGATTAATGCAAAGTACTACTATTTTTCTATTCAATTCAACTTATTCCGCTTCTAAGATATTCATTCGCACTTCAACATGAATGTGATGATCGTGACAAAGTCATCATCATTCCCCTATGAACGCGTGCCTGACAACCACTTTCGTTCTACCTTCGATTTAATGGATATCTCTTGGATATCTAATACAGGGGACCGAGTCCGAGTTATTAGCGTCTTCATGGTATAAGTTAGAACCCATGGATGGCCATTCCTGAGATCCGGAAAGTCTAAACCTTGTCTGTGGTATTCCGAGTAGGATCTGGGAAGGGATGGCTATGACGAGCTTAAAACTCGCGAGTGCTGGGCGTAGTGACAGATGCAAAAGGATCAATGGATCCTATTCCAGTATGATCAAGAACCGACAGATGAATAGCCATGCCGTGACAGAGCATCTTGGACCATTTTCACTGAGAGGATGGGAAGTAGCCATTGACAATGGTGATGCCCAACATACAGCTTGCCATGGAAAGGAGTAGGATTGATTGGATGAAGACAGCAGGAAAGCAGAGATCAGAGGAACGAAAGCATCTCTATACGCTTATCTGAAATTCTCACCAATGAATTACATAAGTACCACTATCCTATTTTATATTTTATTTAATTTTCATCCACTATAATTTCTTAATACAATTTAATCCGCCTGACTGAGATTTACAAGGTGACCATAGCTTGCTTCAAGCCGACAATCTCCGTGGGATCGACCCTTACTCACGTAAGGTTTATTACTTGGACGACCCAGTGCACTTGCTGGTTAGTTGTACGAAGTTGTGAAACAGATATAAGATCATGAACGTGCGTATTGAGTTTTTAGTGCAGTTACCAAGGAATGGAATGATCACGATTTTGCACACCAAGTTTTTGGCGCCGTTGCCGGGGATTGTTCTAGCTTGGACAACTGACGGTTCATCTTGTTGCTCAGATTAGGTAACTTTATTTTAATTTTAACCTTTTTGTTTTTATTTCTTAATTCTCGAAAAATACAAAAAAATTCTTCAAAAATCTTTCAAAAAAAAATTTTCCCTTTGTTTTCGAAAATTATTTTAAAATTTTTAAGAATAAATTCTAAAGTTTCAAAATGGTATGCTGAAGTTTGGCTGGCCATCAAGCTTTAGACTAACCTGGTATGATTCCTGGAATCTTGATTGAGGACTTTGAATTCATTGCTTCCTTTTCCCTATAGGTTTTCAAAAAAATAAAAATATACAAAAATCCAAAAAAATTAATAAAATCATAAAATCAAAAAATATTTTTGATGTTTCTTGTTTGAGTCTAGAGTCAGTTTTTAAGTTTGGTGTCAATTACATTTTTTCTAAAAATTTATGCATTTTTCGAAAATTCATGCATTCATAGTGTTCTTCATGATCTTCAAGTTGTTCTTGGTAAGTCTTCTTGTTTGATCTTGATGTTTTCTTATTTTGTGTCTTTTCTTGTTTTTCATATGCATTTTCAATTTGTTAATGTCTAAAGAATAAAAATTTTTAAGTTTGGTGTCTGGCATGTTTTCTTGTCTTGAAAATCTTTCACAAATAAGTTCTTGGTGTTCATCTTGACATTCAAAGTGTTCTTGGTGTTCATCTTGAGATAGTGTTCTTGCATGCATTGTGTGTTTTGATTCATAATTTTTATGCTATGAGTCTTTTTCATGTTTTTGTCTTTCTTCATTAAAAATTCAAAAATATCTTTCCCTTTTTCTTCTCATCAAATTCGAAAATTTGAGTTGACTTTTTCAAAAAAAATTTTTCAAGTTGTTTCTTATGAGTCAAATCAAATTTTTAATTTAAAAATTCTATCTTTTTCAAATGTTTTTCAAAATTTCTTTCTAATATTTTCGAAAATTTTTCAAATTAATTTTCAAAAATCTTTTTCTTAATTTTAGTTCATGATTTTCGAATTAGTTACTAACATTTAATGTGATTGATTCAAAAATATTAAGTTGTTACTTGCCTAGTAAGAAAGGTTCAATCTTTAAACTCTAGAATCATATCTTTTTAGTTTCTTGATAGTCAAGTAATCAACTTTAGTTTTCAAAATCAAATCTTTTTAATTTTCCTTTCAAATCTTTTTCAAATTAAAATTTAAATCATATCTTTTTCAAAAACAAATTTCAAAACTTTTTCAATCAATCTTATCTTTTTTGTTTCAATCATATCTTTTTCAAAACTACCTAACTAATCCTTTCTCTTATTTTCGAAAATTCCCTCTCTCCTTTTTCAAAATTCCTTTTTAATTAACTAATTGTTTTAATTTGAATTTAATTTCAACTTTAATTTTCGAAATCTAACTTTCAATTTTAATTTTTATTTTAATTAAATTTCGAAATTCTCTCTCTCATCTCCCTCTATTTATTTATTCATCTACTAACACTTCTCTCCCATCCAAAAATTCGAACACCACCTCCCTCTCTGTGTTCGAGTTTTTCCTCTTCTCTTCTTTACATTACATTCTTTTTTTCTTCTACCCAAACAAAGGAATCTCTATACTGTTACATAGAGGATTCCATATTTTCTTTGTTATTCCCTTCTTTGTCATATGAGCAGGAGCAAGGACAAGAACATTCTTGTTGAAGCAGATCCTGAACCTGAAAGGACTCTGAAAAGGAAACTAAGAGAAGCTAAAATGCAACAATCCAGAGACAACCTTACAGGAATTTTCAAACAGGAAGAGGAGATGGCAGCCAAAAATAATAATAATGCAAGGAGGATGCTTGGTGACTTTACTGCACCTAATTCCAATTTACATGGAAGAAGCATCTCCATTCCTGCCATTGGAGCAAACAATTTTGAGCTGAAACCTCAATTAGTTTCTCTGATGCAGCAGAACTGCAAGTTTCATGGACTTCCATCTGAAGATCCTTTTCAGTTCTTAACTGAATTCTTGCAGATCTGTGATACTATTAAGACCAATGGGGTTGATCCCGAGGTCTACAGGCTTATGCTTTTCCTGTTTTCTGTAAGAGACAGAGCTAAAGTATGGTTGGACTCTCAACCTAAGGATAGCCTGAACTCTTGGGATAAACTGGTCACGGCTTTCTTAGCCAAGTTCTTCCCTCCTCAAAAGTTGAGTAAGCTTAGAGTGGATGTTAAAACCTTCAGACAGAAAGAAGGTGAATCCCTCTATGAAGCTTGGGAGAGATATAAGCAACTGACCAAAAAGTGTCCTTCTGACATGCTTTCAGAATGGACCATCCTAGATATATTCTATGATGGTCTGTCTAAATTAGCTAAGATGTCATTGGATACTTCTGCAGGTGGATCCATTCAGCTAAAGAAAACGCCTGCAGAAGCTCAAGAACTCATTGACATGGTTGCCAATAACTAGTTCATGTACACTTCTGAGAGGAATACTGTGAGTAATGGGACGCCTCAAAAGAAGGGAGTTCTTGAAATTGATACTCTGAATGCCATATTGGCTCAGAATAAAATATTGACTCAGCAAGTCAATATGATTTCTTAGAGTCTGAATGGAATGCAAGCTGCATCCAACAGTACTCAAGAGGCATCTTCTGAGGAAGAAGCTTATGATCCTGAGAACCCTGCAATAGCAGAGGTGAATCACATGGGTGAACCATATGGAAACACATATAATCCCTCATGGAGAAATCACCCAAATCTCTCATGGAAGGATCAACAAAAGCCTCAACAAGGCTTTAATAATGGTGGAAGAAACAGGTTTAGCAATAGCAAGCCTTTTCCATCATCCACTCAGCAAAAGACAGAGAGTTCTGAGTAGAATCTATCTAGCTTGGCAAATATAGTCTCTAATCTATCTAAGGCCACTCTAAGTTTCATGAATGAAATAAGGTCTTCCATTAGAAATTTGGAAGCACAAGTGGGCCAGCTGAGTAAAGGAATCACTGAAACCCCTCCTAGTACTCTCCCAAGCAATACAGAAGAAAACCCAAAAGGAGAGTGCAAGGCCATTGAATTGATCATCATGGCCGAACCTGCAAGGGAGGGAGAGGACATGAACCCTAGTGAGGAAGACCTCCTGGGACGTCCAGAGATCAATAAGGAGTTTCCCTCTGAGGAACCAAAGGACTCTGAGGCTCATCTAGAGACCATAGAGATTCCATTGAACCTCCTTGTGCCATTCATGAGCTCTGATGAGTATTCTTCTGAAGAGAATGAAGATGTTACTGAGGAGCAAGTTGCCAAGTACCTTGGTTCTATCATGAAGCTGAATGCCAAATTATTTGGTAATGAGACTTGGGAAGATGAACCTCCCTTGCTCACCAATGAACTAAGTGATCTGGATCAACTGACATTGCCTCAGAAGAAACAGGATCTTGGAAAGTTCTTAATGCCTTGTACCATAGGCACCATGAACTTTGAGAAGGCTCTATGTAAGCTTGGGTTAGGGATAAACCTCATGCCACTCTCTGTAATGGAGAAACGGGGAATCTTTGAGGTGTAAGCTGCCAGAATCTCATTAGAGATGGTAGACAACTCAAGAAAACAGGCTTATGGACAAGTAGAGGACGTGCTAGTAAAGGTTGAAGGCCTGTACATCCCTGCTGATTTCATAATCCTGGATACTGGGAAGGAGGAGGATGAATCCATCATCTTGGGAAGACCCTTCCTAGCCACAGCAAGAGCTGTGATTGATGTAGACAAAGGAGAATTGATCCTTCAGCTAAATGAAGATAACCTTGTGTTTAAAACTCAAGGATCTCCTTCTGTAACCATGAAGAGGAAGCATGAAAAGCTTCTCTCAGTGCAGAGTCAACCAAAGCCCCCACAATCAAACTCTAAGTTTGGTGTTGGGAGGCCTCATCCAAACTCTAAGTTTGGTGTTGAACCCCCACATTCAAACTCTAAGTTTGGTGTTGGGAGTCTATAAAATTGACCTAATCACCTGTATGGCTTCATGAGAGCCCACTGTCAAGCTATTGACAATAAAGAAGCGCTTGTTGGGAGGCAACCCAATGTTATTTAATCATTTTTATTTTATTTTCTCTTTGTTATTTCATGTTTTATTAGGTTGATGATCATGTGGAGTCACAAAAACTACTGAAAAATAAAAAAAAAGAATGAAAAATAGCATTAAAAACAGAACACCCTGCAGGAAGGGCTTACTGGCATTTAAACGCCAGTAAGGAGCATCTGGCTGGCGTTTAAATGCCAGTAACGCCAGAACAGAGCATGAAACTGGCGTTAAACGCCAGGAATGCACCCCAAAGGAAAACTGGCGTTCAACGCCAGAAACATGCTGCAGACTGGCGTTGAACGCCCAAAACAAGCATGGAAGTGGCGTTTAACGCTAGAAACATGCTGCAGTCTGGCGTTAAACGCCAGGATTGCATATATAGGGCGTTTTACACGCCTCAAAGGTGAAGGGGTGAGAAATCCTCAAACACCTCAGGATCTGTGGACCTCCAGGATTCCCTCAGGATCTGTGGACCCCACAGGATCCCCACTTACCTTTCTTCTCTCCTCTTCACACCTTTTCATATCACTC
>NC_029785.2:99152592-99158787 GCF_000816755.2 Arachis ipaensis | reverse complement strand
TCTTCATTTTCACACAACACAACCCTCTCTTCACCCCTTGGCCGAAACCAACTCTCTCTCCCTCTCCTCCATTTCTCTTCTTCTTCTACTTCTTTCTCTCTTCTTTTGCTCGGGGACGAGCAAACATTTTAAGTTTGGTGTAGTAAAAAGCATTGTTTTTTGTTTTTCCATAACCATTCATGGCACCAAAGGCCAGAGAAATCTCTAGAAAGAGGAAAGGAAAGGCAATTGTTTCCACCTCTGAGTCATGGGAGATGGAGAGATTCATCTCTAAGGTCCATCAAGACCACTTCTATGAAGTTGTGGCCAAGAAGAAAGTGATCCCTGAGGTTCCTTTCAAACTCAAAAAGAATGAGTATCCAGAGATCTGACTTGAGATCCAAAGAAGAGGTTGGAAAGTCCTCACCAACCCCATTCAACAAGTCGGGATCTTAATGGTTCAAGAGTTCTATGCAAACGCATGGGTCACTAGAAACCATGATCAAAGTGTGAACCCGAACCCAAAGCATTGGCTTACCATGGTTCAGGGGAAATACTTAGATTTCAATCCGGAAAATGTAAGGTTGGCGTTCAACCTACCAATGATGGAAAAGAACGCACGCTCCTACACTAAAAGAGTCAACTTTGATCAAAGGTTGGACCAAGTCCTCATGGACATATGTGTGGAAGGAGCTCAATGGAAAATTGACTCAAAAGGTAAGCCAGTTCAACTAAGAAGGCTTAACCTCAAACCAGTAGCTAGAGGATGGTTGGAGTTCATTCAACGCTCAATCATTCCTATTAGCAACCGGTCTGAAGTTACTATAGACCAGGCCATCATGATCCATAGCATCATGATTGGGGAGGAAGTGGAAGTTCATGAGATTATACCTCAAGAACTCTACAAGGTGGCTGACAAGTCTTCCAACTTGGCAAGGTTAGCCTTTTCTTACCTCATTTGCCACCTCTACAATTCGGCTGGGATTGACATAGAGGGAGACATCCTCATTGAAGAGGACAAGCCCATCACTAAGAAAGAATGGAGCAAACAAGAGAGCATGGACCTCAACATGAGCATGAGGAGATTCCTCACCATGAAATCCCTGAGATGCCTCAAGGGATGCACTTTCCTCCACAAAACTATTGGGAACAAATCAACACTTCCCTAGGTGAATTAAGTTCCAACATGGGAAAACTAAGGATGGAGCACCAAGAGCATTCCATCATCCTCCATGAAATTAGAGAAGATCAAAGAGCTATGAGGGAGGAACAACAAAGACAAGGAAGAGACATAGAGGAGCTCAAAAGCACCATTGGTTCTTCAAGAAGAGGAAGACGCCACCCTCACTAAGGTGGACTCATTCCTTAATCTCCTTGTCTACTTATTTTACTATTTTTCGTTTACTATGCTTTATGTTTATGTTTTTGTCTTATTACATGATCATTAGTAGTTAAGTGTCTATGCCTTAAGGTTATGAATGTCCTATGAATCCATCACCTTTCTTAAATGAAAAATATTTTAATTACAAAAGAACAAGAAGTACATGGTTTTTGAATTCATCCTTGAAACTAGTTTAGTTATTTTTGATGTGGTGACAATACTTTTTGTTTTCTGAATGAATCCTTGAACAGTGCATATGTCTTTTGAATTTGATGTTTAAGAATGTTAAATATGTTGGCTCTTGAAAGAATGATGACAAGGAGACATGTTATTTGATAATCTGAAAAATCATAAAAATGATTCTTGAAGTAAGAAAAAGCAGTGAATACAAAGCTTGCAGAAAAAAAATAGCAAAAAAAAAAAAAGAGAAAAAGAACAAGCAAGTAGAAAAAGCCAAAAGCTCTTAAAACCAAAAGGCAAGAGCAAAAAGCCAATAGCCCTTAAAACCAAAAGGCAAGGGTAATAAAAAGGATCCCAAGGCTTTAAGCATCAGTGGATAGGAGGGCCTAAAGGAATAAAATCCTGGCCTAAGCGGCTAAACCAAGCTGTCCCTAACCATGTGCTTGTGGCATGAAGGTGTCAAGTGAAAACTTGAGACTGAGCGGTTAAAGTCAAGGTCCAAAGCAAAAGAAGAGTGTGCTTAAGAACCCTGGACACCTCTAATTGGGGACTTTAGCAAAGCTGAGTCACAATCTGAAAAGGTTCACCCAGTTATGTATCTATGGCATTTATGTATCCGGTGGTAATACTGGAAAACAAAGTGTTTAGGGCCACGGCCAAGACTCATAAAGTAGCTGTATTCAAAAATCAACATACTGAACTAGGAGAATCAATAACACTATCTGAACTCTGAGTTCTTATAGATGCCAATCATTCTGAACCTCAATGGATAAAGTGAGATGCCAAAACTATTCAAGAGACAAAAAGCTACAAGTCCCGCTCATCTGATTGGAGCTAAGTTTCATTGATATTTTGGAATTTATAGTATATTCTCTTCTTTTTATCCTATTTGATTTTCAGTTGCTTGGGGACAAGCAACAATTCAAGTTTGATGTTGTGATGAGCGGATAATTTATACGCTTTTTGGCATTATTTTTACATAGTTTTCAGTATAATTTAATTAGTTTTTAGTCTATTTTTATTAGTTTTTAATTAAAATTCACATTTCTGGACTTTACTATGAGTTTGTGTGTTTTTCTGTGATTTCAGGTATTTTCTGGCTGAAATTGAGGGATGATGCATGGAAAACTTGTCTCATAACAAATTTCCTTCGGCAAGTGTACCGAATTTGTCGTCAAGTAAAAACTCACAATAGAGTGAGGTCGAATCCCACAGAGATTAATGGATTAAGCAATCAATAGTTGTTGAGAGGATTATAGTCACATATCCATCCAAACCCAATTTGGTCCAGTATGAGAAAGCATTTCTAGCATGATCTCTTCATCCCTCTTTCAAGGTTCAGAAGAGATCCAAGTATGAATAGTTTCTTTTCCAAGATAACTACCCAATTGGATGAAGATCGAAAGCTCTCTAGTAAAATCAAGAGAAAAGAGAGAAGAAGAAGAATAAGAACTACACTTAATCCATTGAATCACAATAGAGCTCTCTAACCCAATGTAAAGAGTTAGTTGATCATCGCTCTACCAAAATAGAAAAGAAAAAAAGTGCAGAAAAGTAAAGATGAAGATTGAAACTGAAATTGAAAATTCAACCTTCATAAATGAAAATTTCAACTAAAAGAAAGAGAAGGAAAAGTGTGTGAGGGGAGGGAGTCCGAAGACCCCTCTTCAATCCCCCCCTTCCAAAATTTCAGTCCAGCCTTTAATGTAAAAACTAAGGCCTTTATATAGGCTCTCCTAAATTACAAAATGAAATTAAAAGCAAATTACAATTAAATGAAAATTTCTATTCTAGATGCTTCTTGTGGTCATGATTGGTTGACAATTGTGGGCTTGCTTGCTTGAGCTTTGAAGTGGACTTGAGAGAGAGTGAGTCAAGTTGAGGTCCAGGTGCTAAAGTTAGTGCTAAAGTTAGCCACACTAACGCTACAAGTGTGGCATTAGTGCTAAAGTTATTGTGGCTAACGTTGCACTTGCTGCCCAGTTGGTATTTTTGGGGCTTAAAAGATGTCTCTTGTTTGTACTCCAATTTCATGCCCACTATAGAGTATTATATATCGTTGGAAAGCTCTAAATGTCAGCTTTCTAACACAACTGGAATCACCTTAATTGGGCCTCTGTAGCTCAAGTTATGCTCCTTTGAAGTGGGCATGGTCGCTGGCATAGTTGCCAGCGTTACTGGAAAACTTGAGTGCCAATAACGCTAGCGATCAGGGCTTCATTTTCGCCAGTTTCTGGAGCTCAAAATTAGTGTCCACCCCATACTATTATATATTGTTGGAAAGCCCTGGATGTCTACTTTCCAATGCCTTTAGAAGCGCATCATTTGGATCTCTACAACTTGAGTTACACTTCTTGGAAGGTGAAGAGGTCAGCTGGCCTTACTACAGGTTGATACCATGTTCATCTTTGCACTTTCGAGGCAGGTTTTCTCCCTTAAATTTAGTGTCCACCATGTAGTGCCATATATTCTTGGAAAGCTCTGGAATCCTACTTTCTAATTCCACTGAAGTCACCTAATTTGGAGTTTCGTGGCTCAAGTTATGCGTGTTTGAAGAAGGCATGGTCAGGCTGCCAGGTTGGACTTTTGCCCACGTTAACTACCACATTAACTAAGTTAACGTGGGAGTTAACGTGGCTCATAGAGGCTTGTGTGGGCTCATTCCAATGTTAGTGACAATGTTGGGTGTCACTAAAATTTGGCGATCACCTCCCTTCTTCACGTTAGCTTCCACGTTAACTAGGTTAACGTGGGAGTTAACGTGGCTTATTGGGGCTTGTGTGGGTTCCTTCCAACGTTAGTGACAATGTTTGGTGTCACTAACGTTGTCGACCACCTTGTTTCTTCATGTTAGCTTCCACGTTAACTAGGTTAACGTGGGAGTTAACGTGGCTTATTGTGACTTGGCCAATGTTAGTGATAAAGTTGAATGTCACTAACGTTGGCTTCCCCTTTACTTCTTAACATTAGAGGCCACATTAACTAAGTTAACGTGGCAACTAACGTGGCCACTTATGAGCTTGGTCCAACGTTAGTGATAATGTTAAGTGTCACTAACGTTGGCTCCATTTCCTTTCTTCAAAGTTAATGCCACTAACTTTTCTCACTAACGTTGGGGATTTCCTTCCTTCCACGTTAGTGCCCACGTTAGTGTAACTAACGTAGCCACTAACGTGGCTCTTCTCTTCTTCTTTTGGCCTGAAATCAATCAAACAAAGTGCATTAAAGTCTTGCTCTTAATCATGGGATCATGCATCATCCAATTTATCATATAATTCATGCAAAATTCTCATGAAATCATGTAAAGTGCACAATGTATGCTTGAATCAAGATGTAAGTGAATATCTACCCAAAACTAGGTTATTTTCCAAGAAAATGCATGAAACTACCTTAAAAACAGTAAAGAAAAGGTCAGTGAAACTGGCCAAAATGCCCTGGCATCACAACACCAAACTTAAAGCTTGCTTGTCCCTAAGCAAGTACTGGAACAAAAGAATGATGAATGGAATGTCAAGAGAAATGAGTCATTCTTGTGGAAGTCATGTCCCTGGTTTTATGGTGGTTTCATGCATAGCAACTTAGGTTCATTCCTGGCTTTCAGACCTTTATCATGTCCTAAAACACTCACTGTGATTGCATCCCATGAGACTTTTATTCATTGATCCTTTTGTTGTCATTTCAGGGCTTATTTTTGTTCTTAAGCTAAGTGCTCTGTAAGGAGGCAACTTTTTAGAATAAGCTTTCAGCCAACACTACCGAACCAGTTGGTTCAAAACGGTTGGGTTGCCTCCCAACAAGCGCTCTTTTAATGTCATTAGCTTGACATGTTGTTCACGACTTTCTTCCTCTTCTTCCAGTTTGTTAAGAGGAATGACCTCAAGAGGAAAGAGGAGCCAGTTAATGCCCCTTGTTTTGAGTGCCTCTCCCCAGCAAGGCTTCTTCTGTTGTTAGCTTGAGTAAACTTGCTTGTTGGGGTAGGGGTGGGATGGCTTTTGGTTGACCTTTTCTTCTTCATGAATATTGTCCTTCTTTTCTTGGTCACCATCCTTTTGTTAGTGTTCATGTTGATTGTCTTTACCACCTTGATTTCAGGATTTGGGTATTGTATGATGGATGGAGCATCCTCTTCATCAAGAACTTCTTGAATTGGTGGTTCAATGAACTCACCCTCTATGCAACTCTCTATTTCATTGGAGTGTGGGCTCCCTTGATTGTCTTCCTCCCTTATTCTTGACCTTTGAATGAACTCCTCTGTTTCTGGAGAGAGTGAAGTGGTATCTCTTTGTGATCTCAGCTCTTCAATGAATTGTTCTTCAAAATAGAGTTGTGCATTCTCCCTCAATTTTTCTTCATGGTCCCTTTTTGCTATTTTCTCCTCTTCGATTATTTTTATTATTTCTTCAAGGAGGAGTTCTATCCTAGTGAGTCTCTCCTCTACTCTACTTTTTCTGAGTTCTTCAATGATGAGTTCCACCCTAGTAAGTTTATCTAAAGGAGGTTGGGTAGATTGTAATGGTTGGGCAGGGTTGGCTTGTGAATGGCATTGGTTATTTTGTGGTTGTGTGTTCTGAAAGTGGTATGACTCTTGTGGGTAGGGGATTGAGTTTTGTGGATGGTGAAATGAATTGTATGGATTTGGGATAGACTTTTGTGCT
>NC_029785.2:99143844-99152558 GCF_000816755.2 Arachis ipaensis | reverse complement strand
CAAACAGTTGGTTAGCAAAAGAAAATAAAGAAACAAAAGAAAACAAAGACAAAAGAAAAGTGTCTAATCTAGTAAATCAATTAACTGGTAGTTTGTTAATCACGATTAATCCCCGGCAACGGCGCCATAAACTTGATGCACGGAAAACTTGTCTCATAACAAATTTCCTTCGGCAAGTGTACCGAATTTGTCGTCAAGTAAAAACTCACAATAGAGTAAGGTAGAATCCCACAGAAATTAACGGATTAAGCAATCAATAGTTGATTGATTATCCTAGTTAGACGATTCAGATTTGGATGATGAGTAAAAAGGGAATGTAAATTGCATAAAAGTAAAGAAAGCAATAAAGTGCAGAAAAGTAAAATGGCAAGAAAAGTAAATGTAAGAACTAAAAATAAAATGAACATTGGGATCAAGAGATATTGCAATCCTCAGGATCAAGTTCATTCTCATCTCTTCCTCAATCAATGCATTCATTGATCTCCTTGGCAATCTTAAGTGATCGAATTACAATTCCTTGTAATTCGATCTCTCAAATCTTGATCAATAGCCAATTCCTTGGTCAATTGCTCATGAGAAGAGATGAAGTATGGTCACTGATTATACCACATGTATTTCCCAAATCAAGTGTTGAGAGGATTATAGTCACATATCCATCCAAACCCAATTTAGTCCAGCATGAGAAAGCATTTCTAGCATGATCTCTTCATCCCTCTTTTAAGGTTCAAAAGAGATCCAAGTATGAATAGTTTCTTTTCCAAGATAACTACCCAATTGGATGAAGATCGAAAGCTCTCTAGTAAAATCAAGAGGAAAGAAAGAAGAAGAAGAATAAGAACTACACTTAATCTATTGAATCACAATAGAGCTCTCTAACCCAATGTAAAGAGTTAGTTGATCATTGCTCTACCAAAATAGAAAAGAAAAAAAGTGCAGAAAAGTAAAGATGAAGATTGAAAATGAAATTAAAATCAAATTACAATTAAATGAAAATTCCTATTCTAGATGCTTCTTGTGGTCTTGATTGGTTGACAATTGTGGGCTTGCTTGCTTGAGCTTTGAAGTGGACTTGAGAGAGAGTGAGTCAAGTTGAGGTCCAGGTGCTAAAGTTAGTGCTAAAGTTAGCCACACTAACGCTACAAGCGTGGCGTTAGTGCTAAAGTTATTGTGGCTAACGTTGCACTTGCTGCCCAGTTGGTGTTTTTGGGGCTTAGAAGATGCCTCTTGTTTGTGCTCCAATTTCATGCCCACTATAGAGTATTACATATCGTTGGAAAGCTCTAAATGTCAGCTTTCTAACGCAACTGAAATCACCTCAATTGGACCTCTGTAGCTCAAGTTATGCTCCTTTGAAGTGGACATGGTCGCTGGCATAGTTGCCGGCGTTACTGGAAAACTTGAGTGCCAATAACGCTAGCGATCAGGGCTTCATTATTACCAGTTTCTGGAGCTCAAAATTAGTGTCCACCCCATACTATTATATATTGTTGGAAAGCCCTGGATGTCTACTTTCCAATGCCTTTCGAAGAGCATCATTTGGAGCTCTACAACTCGAGTTACACTTCTTGGAAGGTGAAGAGGTCAGCTGGCCTTACTACAGATTGATACCATGTTCATCTTTGCACTTTCGGGGCAAGTTTTCTCCCTCAAATTTAGTGTCCACCATGTAATGCCATATATGCTTGGAAAGCTCTGGAATCCTACTTTCCAATTCTACTGAAATCACCTCATTTGGAGTTTCGTGGCTCAAGTTATGCGTGTTTGAAGAAGGCATGGTCAGGCTGCCAGGTGGGACTTTTGCCCACATTAACTACCACGTTAACTAAGTTAACTAAGTTAACGTGGGAGTTAACGTGGCTCATAGTGGCTTGTGTGGGCTCATTCCAATGTTAGTGACAATGTTGGGTGTCACTAACGTTGGCGATCACCTCCCTTCTTCACGTTAGCTTCCACGTTAACTAGGTTAACGTGGGAGTTAACGTGGCTTATTGGGGCTTGTGTTGGTTCCTTCCAACGTTAGTGACAATGTTTGGTGTCACTAACATTGTCGACCACCTTGTTTCTTCACGTTAGCTTCCACGTTAACTAGGTTAACATGGGAGTTAACGTGGCTTATTGTGACTTGGCCAACGTTAGTGATAAAGTTGAATGTCACTAACGTTGGCTTCCCCTTTACTTAACGTTAGAGGCCACGTTAACTAAGTTAACGTGGCAACTAACATGGCCACTTATGAGGTTGGTCCAACGTTAGTGATAATGTTAAGTGTCACTAACGTTGGCTCCATTTCCTTTCTTCAAAGTTAATGCCACTAACTTTTCTCACTAACGTTGGGGCTTTCCTTCCTTCCACGTTAGTGCCCACGTTAGTGTAACTAACGTAGCCACTAACGTGGCTTCTTCTCTTCTTCTTTTGGCCTGAAATCAATCAAACAAAGTACATCAAAGTCTTGCTCTTAATCATGGGATCATGCATCATCCAATTTATCATATAATTCATGCAAAATTCTCATGAAATCATGTAAAGTGCACAATGTATGCTTGAATCAAGATGTAAGTGAATATCTACCCAAAACTAGCTTATTTTCCAAGAAAATGCATGAAACTACCTTAAAAACAGTAAAGAAAAGGTCAGTGAAACTGGCCAAAATGCCCTGGCATCAAGGGACCTGAGCAAAAATCAGATTCAGATGTTGAAGAAGGACTGCAGATGCTGTTGGATTCTGACCTCCCTGCAATTAAAGTGGATTTTCTGGAGCTACAGAACTCCAAATGGCACGTTTCCAATTGCGTTGGAAAGTAGACATCCAGGGCTTTCCAGCAATATATAATAGTTCATACTTTGAATAAGGATTAATGACATAAACTGGCGTTCAACGCCAGTTCCATGCTGCAATCTGGCGTTTAGCGCCAGAAACAAGTTGCAAAGTGGAGTTCAACGCCAGAAACACGTTACAAACTGGCGTTCAACTCCGAAATTGACCTCTCCACGTGAAAGATTCATGCTCAGCCCAAGCACACACCAAGTGGGCCCCGGAAGTGGATTTCTGCATCATTTACTCATTTCTGTAAACCCTAGTAACTAGTTTAGTATAAATAGGACTTCTTACTATTGAGTTTTCATCTTTAGTTTCATCTTTAGATCACGTATGGGGGCTGGCCATTCATCCATGCCTGAACCTTTCACTTATGTATTTTTCAACGGTAGAGTTTCTACACACCATAGATTAAGGTGTGGAGCTCTGCTGTTCCTCAAAGATTAATACAAAGTACTACTGTTTTTCTATTCAATTCAACTTATTCCGCTTTTAAGATATTTATTCGCACTTCAACATGAATGTGATGATCGTGACAAAGTCATCATCATTCCCCTATGAACGCGTGCCTGACAACCACTTCCGTTCTACCTTCGATTGAATGGATATCTCTTGGATATCTAATACAGGGGACCGAGTCCGAGTTATTAGCGTCTTCGTGGTATATGGTAGAACCCATGGATGGCCATTCCTGAGATCCGGAAAGTCTAAACCTTGTCTGTGGTATTCCGATTAGGATCTGGGAAGGAATGGCTGTGACGAGCTTAAAACTCGCGAGTGCTGGGCATAGTGACAGATGCAAAAGGATCAATGGATCCTATTCCAGTATGATTGAGAACCGACAGATGAATAGCCGTGCCGTGACAAAGCATCTTGGACCATTTTCACTGAGAGGACGGGAAGTAGCCATTGACAACAGTGATGCCCAACATACAGCTTGCCATGGAAAGGAGTAGGATTGATTGGATGAAGACAGTAGGAAAGCAGAGATCAGAGGAACGAAAGCATCTCTATATGCTTATCTGAAATTCTCACCAATGAATTACATAAGTACCACTATCCTATTTTATATTTTATTTAATTTTCATCCACTATAATTTCTTAATACAATTTAATCCGCCTGACTGAGATTTACAAGGTGACCATAGCTTGCTTCAAGCCGATAATCTCCGTGGGATCGACCCTTACTCACGTAAGGTTTATTACTTGGACGACCCAGTGCACTTGCTGGTTAGTTGTATGAAGTTGTGAAACAGATATAAGATCATGAACGTGCATATTGAGTTTTTAGCGCCGTTACCAAGGAATGGAATGATCATGATTTCGCACACCAGAGACACTTGAGTTGAAATGCTCAAGTGATTAGTTAAATTGGAAGTTGTTGGCTAATTCTCTATTTACTAACGCTAATCCTTCCCAAGGGAGAGGATTAGGACTTACGAATAAGAGTTAGCTCAATCATTTGACTTTCCTTTATTTAGTAAGGGTTAAGTAAGTGAAAACAACAACCTCTTGATACTATACTTGAGTGAATTCCAACAAGGATAGAACTTCTGATTAATCATTCTCGGTCAAGGCTTTTTAATTGATTATATAAATCCTCTCGTTAATTTCCATTGCCTTAATTTATAATTATTTTAATTTTCCGTTCTCCAACTCTAAAAATTCTCAAAAAATTCCTGACTAATAAAATAGCACTCTTTTGTCAACTCGTTGGGAGATGACCTAGGATTCTTACTCCCAGTATTTTTATTCTAATTTTGTGACAACCCTTCTAAATTGATAAGAGGATTTTTGTCGGTTAAGAACTGTACTTGCAACGCTGTTCTTACTATAATTTCTTAATTGGCTGATTTCCGCCTCCATCAATTTTTGGCGCCGTTGCCGGGGGGTTGCAATTGTGTGCTAAATTATTAGTTGGTGTACATATTTTTTGCATATTTTATTTTATTACCATGAGCTGTATGTTTCTTTCATTGAATGACGCGTTCGCTGCCTGATCCGAACTTAGCCGCGTTTGATCCTGAGATTGAAGGAACTATTTCACATATTAGGCGAGCTCGGCGTCGGCTAGCCTTTGAGGGTGGTGAACTGGTTACTACCAATTCACCAGTATCTTCTGAAGTTGAGTCTGAAGTGGCATTCGAGGAAGAAACAAGCTCCTCTACTACTGATTCTATTGATTTACGTGTAGGTAACATGGCGGAGCCTAAGAGGATTACTCTCCAGGAAGCAGGAGCTCCAGACTTTACACTGCAACCGTATCAAGCGCGTCACCCAAATCTGGCTACAGATTTTGAACTGAAGACTACGCTAATCAACTTAATGCCTAAATTTCATGGCTTACCTGCTCAGGAGCCTATCAAGCACCTCAGGGATTTTCAGATAGCCTGTTCTACTGTTAAGCGTCATGGTGCAGATGAGACTTTTATTCTGCTAACCGCCTTCCTATTTTCTCTTGAGGAAAAGGCGAGGGAGTGGTACTACACTCAACCTAAAGTAGTTGTTACTAACTGGGATATGCTCAGGAGAGAATTTTTGGAAAAATACTTTCCAGCTAAAGTTACAGATAGACCGAGGAAGGAGATTTCCTGCATCATCCAAGGCAAGTCAGAAACCCTTTATGAGTATTGGGAGTGCTTCAGGAATCTTCTGGACGCATGCCCCCACCACATGATTGACAAGTTGGTGTTGATCAGCTACTTCACACAAGGCATGAAGCCTCACGATAAGACTACACTAGATGGTGCGAGTAATGGTTCTCTGAAAAAGTACAAGACCGCGGATGAAGCGTGGTAAAATTAAAACCAGCCTTACCGGGCACCTCACCAAAGGAAAGCCCAGGGATCTCAAAACAACCAACAGCAGGGCCCTCAAGTCACTTACCCATCTTCCTCTCCCAATGACGAGTTGCTTCACTCTCTTGCACAAAGACAACAGACCATGGAAAGCACACTTACCGGTCTAACCTCTACTATACAAACTCTCGTCTCACAGATGGGATCATCAAGTACCTCTGGTGCACGAATTGTGAATCACACTTTTCACAACGCGTACCACTAACCAGCAAGTGCACTGGGTCGTCCAAGTAATACCTTACGTGAGTAAGGGTCGAATCCCACGGAGATTGTTGGTTTGAAGCAATCTATGGTTATCTTGTAAATCTTAGTCAGGAAGTCAATTATGTTTATCAGTAGATTAAGGAATCTAAGAGATACTCATTCAATCGTATATAGAACGGAGGTGGTTGTCAGGCACACGTTCATGATTTGAGGAAGGTGATGAATGTCACAAATCATCACCTTCATCACGGTTAAGCGCGAATGAACATCTTAGATAGGAACAAACGTGTTTGAATGGAAAACAGAAATACTTGCATTAATTCATCGAGACACAGCAGAGCTCCTCACCCCTAACAATGGGGTTTAGAGACTCATGCCGTCAGAGAATACAAAGTTTAGATCTGAAAATGTCATGAGATACAAAATAAGTCTCTAAAAGTTGTTTAAATACTAAACTAGTAGCCTAGGTTTACAAAAATTGGATAAACTATGATGGATGATGCAGAGATCCACTTCTGGGGCCCACCTGGTGTGTGCTGGGGCTGAGACTTAAGCAATTCACGTGCAGAGGCCATTTGTGGAGTTGAACGCCAGTTTTTATGCCAGTTTGGGCGTTCAACTCTAGCTTTTGATCCTTTTCTGGCGCTGGACGCCAGAATTGGGCAGAGACTGGCGTTGAACGCCAGTTTACGTCATCTATCCTTATGCAAAGTATGGACTATTATATATTTCTGGAAAGCCCTGGATGTCTACTTTCCAACGCAATTGGAAGCACGCCATTTCAAGTTCTGTAGCTCCAGAAAATCCACTTTGAGTGCAGGGAGGTCAGAATCCAACAGCATCAGCAGTCCTTTTTCAGCCTGAATCAGATTTTTGCTCAACTCCTTCAATTTCAGCCAGAAAAATACCTGAAATTACAGAAAAACACACAACTCATAGTAAAGTCCAGAAATATGAATTTTTCCTAAAAAATAATAGAAATAGACTAAAAACTAACTAAAACATACTCAAAACTATATGAAATTATCCCCAAAAAGCGTATAAAATATCCGCTCATCACAACACCAAACTTAAACTGTTGCTTGTCCTCAAGCAACTTAAATAAAATAGAAGACTAATAAGTTGAGAAGCAATAATATCTCAGAGTTTTTTTTTGAGTGAAGCTCAGATTCTAATTAGATGAGCGGGACTAGTAGCTTTTTGCTTCTGAACAGTTTTGGCATCTCACTTTATCCATTGAAGCTCAGAGTGATTGGCATCTATAGGAACTTAGAACTCAGATAGTGTTATTGATTCTCCTTGTTCAGTGTGATGATTCTTGAACACAGCTTCTTTATGAGTCTTGGCTGTGGTCCTAAGCACTTTGTTTTCCAGTATTACTACCGGATTCATAAATGCCACAGACACATAACTGGGTGAACCTTTTCAGATTGTGACTCAGCTTTGCTAAAGTCCCCAATTAGAGGTGTGAATATAAGTGTTTGAGTATGATGGTGGGAAAAGTCCCATGAAGTCAATTCCCCATACATCAAACAACTCTATTTCCAAGATTCCTTGTTGAGGCATGGCGTAACCATGAGGCAGATTACCAGCTCTTTGGCAACTGTCACAATTACGTACAAACTCCCGGGAATCTTTATGGAGTGTGGGCCAATAGAAGCCACATTGGAGGACCTTGGTGGCTGTTCGCTCACCTCCGAAATGGCCTCCATATTGAGATCCATGGCAATGCCATAGGATTCTCTGTGCTTCCTCTCTGGGGACACACCTACGGATAATTCCGTCTGCACATCTCTTAAAGAGATAGGGTTCATCCCACAAGTAGTACTTTGCATCAGTAACTAATTTCTTCTTTTGTATTCTATTGTACTCCTTGGGTATGAACCTTGCAGCTTTATAGTTTGCAATATCGACAAACCATGGTGCTTCCTGAATGTCAAATAGATGCTCATCAGGGAATGTCTCAGAGATCTCAAGAAAGGGGAGGGACGTCCCTTCCATTGGCTCTATCCGGGACAGATGATCAGCTACTTGGTTCTCTGTCCCTTTTCTGTCTCTTATTTCTATATCAAACTCTTGCAGAAGCAATACCCATCCGATGAGCGTGGGTTTTGAATCCTGCTTCGTGAGTAGATATTTAAGAGCAGCATGGTCAGTGTACACAATCACCTTTGATCCTACTAAGTAGGATCTGAACTTGTCAATGGCGTAAACCACTGCAAGTAATTCCTTTTCTGTGGTTGGGTAATTTTTCTGGGCATCATTTAAAACGCGACTGACATAATAAATGACATGCAGAAGCTTGTCATGCCTCTGTCCCAATACTGCACCAATGGCATGATCACTGGCATCACACATTAGCTCAAATGGTAATGTCCAGTCTGGTGCAGAAATGACTGGTGCTGTGACCAGCTTAGCTTTCAGTGTTTCAAACGCCTGCAGGCACTCTGTGTCAAACACAAATGGCGTGTCAGCAGCTAGCAGATTGCTTAGAGGTTTTGCGATTTTTGAAAAATCCTTTATAAACCTCCTATAGAATCCTGCATGCCCCAGAAAGCTTCTGATTGCCTTAACGTTGGCAGGTGGTGGTAATTTTTTAATTACCTCTATTTTTGCTTGATCCACCTCTATTCCCTTGTTTGAGATTTTATGCCCAAAAACAATTCCTTCAGTCAACATGAAGTGACACTTTTCCCAGTTTAAAACTAGGTTAGTCTCTTGGCATCTTTTCAGAACAAGTTTCAGGTGATCAAGACAGGAGCTGAATGAGTCTCCATATACTAAGAAGTCATCCATGAAGACTTCCAGAAAATTTTCCACCATATCAGAGAAAATAGAG
>NC_029785.2:99117826-99143656 GCF_000816755.2 Arachis ipaensis | reverse complement strand
CTGAATCCTCCAAATCAGGCTGAACATCTTTAAAGATGTCTTCCAACTCTGATTCGAGACTTTCAGCCATGTTGATCTCTTCTACCAAAGAGTCAATGAGATCAACTTTCATGCAGTCTGTTGATGTGTCTGGATGCTGCATGGCTTTGACAGCGTTCAACTTAAACTCATCATCATTGACTCTCAGGGTTATTTCCCCCTGTTGGACATCAATGAGGGATCGTCCAGTTGCTAGGAAGGGTCTTCCTAGAATGAGAGTAGCACTCTTGTGCTCCTCCATTTCCAGCACAACAAAGTCAGTAGGAAAGGCGAATAGCCCAACTCTGACAATCATGTCCTCAATCACGCCAGATGGGTATTTAGTGGAACCATCAGCAAGTTGGAGACATATCTGGGTTGGTTTAACTTCTTCAGTTAAGCCGAGCTTCCTGATAGTGGATGCAGGTATTAGGTTGATGCTTGCCCCAAGATCGCATAAGGCTTTTATTTTATAAGAAGTAAATACTTAAATAAAATAAAATAACTAAAAAGAATTTGAATTTTGAAATTAAATTTTTTTTTATATAATTTTCGAAAATTTGTTTTTTAAAAATAGAGAGAAAAGATATTTTTGAATTTAAAGAGGAGAGAGAAAAACAATAAGATAGCACAAGATTTAAAATTTTTAGATCTAATGCTCCCTATTTTCGAAAATTTTGGAGGGAAAACACCAAGGAACACCAAACTTAAAAATTTTAAAGTCAAGTCACAAGGAAAACTCAAGAACACGAAGAAAGAACACCAAACTTAAAATTTTTAGAAAACCAAGCCAAAATTTTTGAAAACCAAAGGGAAATCAACAAGAAAACACCAAACTTAAAGTTTGGCACAGGATTTAATAGAAAAAATTATTTTTGAAAAAGGTTTTAAAAATATGATAGCCAATTACCATGAACATAAACACCACGTTCTAACTAACTGAGCTATAAATTTAAAGTGTTTTAATAAGGGATAAATAATAAAAGACTCTAAACCAAAAAAAGGAAAGAGGAGGTGGTTGTCAGGCACACGTTCATGATTTGAGGAAGGTGATGAATGTCATAGATCATCACCTTCATCACGGTTAAGCGCGAATGAACATCTTAGATAGGAACAAACGTGTTTGAATGGAAAACAGAAATACTTGCATTAATTCATCGAGACACAGCAGAGCTCCTCACCCCCAACAATGGGGTTTAGAGACTCATGCCGTCAGAGAATACAAAGTTTAGATCTGAAAATGTCATGAGATACAAAATAAGTCTCTAAAAGGTGTTTAAATACTAAACTAGTAGCCTAGGTTTACAAAAATTGGATAAACTATGATGGATGATGCAGAGATCCACTTCTGGGGCCCACCTGGTGTGTGCTGGGGCCCACTTGGTGTGTGCTGGGGCTGAGACTTAAGCAATTCACGTGTAGAGGCCATTTGTGGAGTTGAACGCCAGTTTTTATGCCAGTTTGGGCGTTCAACTCCAGCTTTTGATCCTTTTCTGGCGCTGGACGCCAGAATTGGGCAAAGAACTGGCGTTGAACGCCAGTTTACGTCATCTATCCTTGTGCAAAGTATGGACTATTATATATTGCTGGAAAGCCCTGGATGTCTACTTTCCAACGAAATTGGAAGCACGCCATTTCGAGTTGAGTAGCTCCAGAAAATCCACTTTGAGTGCAGGGAGGTCAGAATCCAACAGCATCAGCAGTCCTTTTTCAGCCTGAATCAGATTTTTGCTCAACTCCTTCAATTTCAGCCAGAAAAATACCTGAAATTACAGAAAAACACACAACTCATAGTAAAGTCCAGAAATATGAATTTTTCCTAAAAACTAATAGAAATAGACTAAAAACTAACTAAAACATACTCAAAACTATATGAAATTATCCCCAAAAAGCGTATAAAATATCCGCTCATCAACCTCCAACACTCAACCAGCAAGCTCCAGTACACTTCCGTCTCAGCAAGCTCCATTCCTATTCCATTTCCACACCTTGCTAGGAAGGCCAGAAAGCAGATGGAACTAGACCCTAAAATGGTAGTAATATTTAAAAAGGTAACCATTCCACTTTTTGATGCCATTCAGCAGGTACCTAAATATGCTAAGTTTTTAAAAGATTTGTGCATCCATAAAGATAAATTAAATGAATTAGAAACTATTCCTCTAGGTAGCTCTATTTCTGCTTTAGTGGGTGATATACCTGAAAAATGTAGTGACCCAGGTCCATGCATGGTTACTATTACTATAGATAGTGTGAAATTTTCTGACTGCATGTGTGATTTAGGCGCGTGTGTTAGTATAATGCCATTATCTGTATATGATGCTTTGAGGCTCCCTCCCTTAAAAAGGTTGGCATCACGTTTTGTTTTAGCAGATAAAAGCATTATCTCTGTGGTTGGAATTGTTGAGGACGTGCTGGTGAGCATTAAGGGGCTCACATTTCCTATTGACTTCTATATTTTGGAAATGCCCCTAATTCAAGTTGGATGCATTCTCAGGAACTTACTCCTTTGAGATAGATGGCAAAGCAGTGAGCTTCAACTTTGATGAAACTATGAAGCACCATCTGGAAGATCATTCCATCTTCCAGTGTGACATTATTAATGAGACTGTAGCTGCAGTTCAGCAAGAAGCAGTAGAAGAGATGCACATGGAGCAAGATACAAGTGTGGGAAAACCCTCTGAAGACAATGAGGACACTTTGCCATTCTCACTAGCTCCAGATAATCAAGTGCCCAGCCATGAGTAGAAAATGGAGTTAAAGCCCCTTCCACCCCACCTCAAGTATGCTTATCTTGAGGACAATCAGAAGCTCCTAGTTATCATTGCAAGGGAACTTACATCCCAACAGGAGGAGCAGCTGCTTAGTGTGCTGAGAAGACACAAGAAAGCAATTGGGTGGAGCTTAGTGGATATAGTAGGCATCAGCCCTCAAGTTTGTCAGCACAGGATATTTATAGAAGAGGGAGCTAGGCCTGTCTGTCAACCTCAAAGAAGACTGAACCCCACCATCTTAGAAGTTGTCAAGAAGGAAGTGACCAGACAGTTGAAAGCTTATATTATCTATCCCATCTCAGATAGCGAATGGGCCAGTCCAGTACAAGTGGTGCCCAAAAAGTTTGGAGTCTGATGCCAGGGCATTTTGGCCAGTTTCACTGACCTTTTCTTTACTATTTTAGGGTAGTTTCATGCATTTTCTTAGGAAATAAGCAAGTTTTGGGTAGAATTTCACTTACATCTTGATTTAAGCATACATTGTGCACTTTACATGATTTCATGAGAATTTTGCATGAATTAGATGACAAATTGAATGATGCATGTCTCATGATGTGGATTAGAACTTTGATGCACTTTATTGCTTGATTTCAGGATAAAGGAAGCAAGAAAGAGCCACGTTAGCAGCCACGTTAGTCTAACTAACGTGACCACCAACGTGGAATGGGAGCTAGCTTGCAACGTTAATGAGAAAAGTAATCGCCAATAACGCCCTCAAAGCCATCATAGCCCACGTTAAGAGTAACGTTAACTAAGTTAACGTGAACTCTAACGTGGAAGAAAGAAAATAGAGCCAACGTTAGTGACACTCACCTTTGTCACTAACGTTGGACCAAGCTCATATTGGCCACGTTAGCTTCCACGTTAACTTAGTTAACGTGGACTCTAACGTTGGGAAGCAAAAGAGTGGCCAACGTTAGTGACACTCACCATTGTCACTAACGTTGGGCTAAGCCACCTTGAGCTACGTTAACTCCCACGTTAACTTAGTTAACGTGGAAGCTAACGTAGAGAAAGCAAACAATCGCCAACGTTAGTGACACTCACCTTTGTCACTAACGTTGGAATGAGCCACAATGAGCCCCCATGAGCCACATTAACTCCCACGTTAACTTAGTTAACGTGGAAGCTAACGTTGAGGATAGGATGATGAGCCAACGTTAGTGACACTCACCTTTGTCACTAACGTTGGAGATGGCTATCATTACCACGTTAGAAGCCACGTTAACTTAGTTAACGTGGACTCTAACGTGGGAAGAAGGGGTACCTTGGAACGTTAGTGACAAAGGTAAGTGTCACTAACGTTCTCGAAGGATTGGCAAGCCTACGTTGAGAGCCACGTTAACTAAGTTAACGTGGACTCTAACGTAAGGGGAAGGGAGGACTCTCAACGTTATTGGAAAAGGTGAGCCCCAATAACGTGTGGGAAGGACCAAGAGGTAACGTTAGTGGTCACGTTGGTGCCACTAACGTTGAAGTTAACGTGGATCATCCATGGGTGAGGAACGTTAGTGAAAAAGGTGATTGCCACTAACGTTCTCGAACCCACACTCTCACTTAACGTTAACGCCACTAACGTCCTGAGCTAAACACCCTGCCTACTTCACACTTTCTCTCTGCAAGTAAAGCTAAGCCCACTGAAGAGTATAAATGCTTCAAACTCAAGATCCAAAGGCCCATATCCAAGACTTGAAGAACTAACTAGAAGATCAGAAGAGTAATATATATAGGGGTAGTTTTGAATTAGAAAGAAGCTTTTTGGGGGATTGGAAATTGGGAACTACTCTCTGTATAATTTACTTTCTCTGCACTTCTAGTTCTAGTTTTCATGATGTATTCTCCATCTTTGTTTTCCATTTCCAGAGCTATGAACAACTAAACCCCTTTCAATGGGTTAGGGAGCTCTGTTGTAATTTGATGGATCAATACTAATCTTCATTACTCTTCTTCTATCTTTTCTCTTGATTTTACTAGAAAGCTTTCAATCTTTATCCAATTGGGTAATTATCTTGGAAAAGAAGCTATTCATACTTGGATCTCTTCTGAACCTTGGAAGAGGAATGAAGAGATCATGCTAGAAATGCTTTCTCATGTTGGACCAAATTGGGTTTGGTTGGGTATGGTGACTATAATCCTACCAACACTTGATTTGGGAATGCATGTGGTATAATCAGTGACCATACTTCATCTCTTCTCATGAGCAATTGACCAAGGAATTGGCTGTTGATCAAGATTTGAGAGATTGAATTACCAAGGTATTGGAATTCGATCACTTAAGATTGCCAAGGAGATCAATGAATGCATTGATTGAGGAAGAGATGAAAATGAACTTGATCCGGAGAATGCAACATCTCCTAAGCCCAATGAATTCCCATTTCTGATCTTACCCATTCTCTTTAATTTTTGCAATTTACTTTCATGAGCATTTCCCCATTCCCATTTACAATTCTGCAATTTACTTTCCGTCATTTACTTCCAGCTCTTTACTTCCAGCATTTACATTTTCTGCTATTTACTTTCCCGCCATTTAATTTCCTGCAACTCTCAAACCAAATTCTGTTTCGCTCAACTAGAACATTCCTCTAATTAAAGTTGCTTGACCAATCAATCCCTGTGGGATTCGACCTCACTCTATTGTGAGTTTTTACTTGACGACAATTTGGTATACTTGCCGAAGGAAAATTGTTGAGAGACAAGTTTCCGTGCTATAAAGTTTATGGTGCCGTTACCGAGAATTAATTTTGTATCAACAATGAGTAAATTGGAGGATAACTAGATTGAGCATTTTTCTTTTGTTTGATTTAAATTTCTGTTTGAGTTAATTACTTTCAATTTTAGTTATTTTCCTCCCTTCCCCCTACTCCTTTTTCTTAATTATTTACCATTCAGTTCACTAACCCACTAACTGTTTAATATATTGCATCACTCACACTAACAGCAATTTTAACAAGAGTACTTTCTGCATCTATTTCCTTGCTTGTGCCTTATTGGTTGTATGACAGGGAGAAGAAGCGGGGCTTCAACTTCCTTTGATTCTGAACCTGAGAGGACCTTCCTTAGATTAAGGAGGGAAGCAAGAGGAAAGAGAGTAGTTGGTGCTGAGGAAGAGGAGGAGTACTTTGAACCAGACATGGATAAAAACATGGAGAACCATCATGAAGAAGAGGCTCACAACCATGGCAGAGAAGGTCCAGCGCATCAGGTTGGACAAGAGAGAAGAGTTCTTGGCTCTTACATCAACCCAAACCCAGGAAACTGTGGAAGCAGCATCCAAAGGCCAACCATACATGCCAACAACTTTGAACTAAAGCCACAGCTCATCACCCTTGTTCAGAACAATTGTTCATTCGGAGGAAGTGTCCAAGAAGACCCCAATCAACATCTAACCACCTTCCTGAGGATATGTGATATTGTGAAGTCTAATGGTGTTCATCCTGACACCTATAGACTACTTCTGTTCCCTTTCTCACTTAAGGACAAGGTATCTAAATGGCTGGAATCCTTCCTAAAGGAGAGTTTAGCAACCTGGGAAGATATGGTGAACAAATTCTTGGCAAGATTCTATCCTCCTCAACGGATCAACAGGCTGAGAGCTGAGGTGCAAACATTCAGGCAGTAGGATGGTGAGACTCTATATGAAGCATGGGAGAGGTTTAAAGACCTGACAAGAAGGTGTCCACCAGATATGTTCAATGAATGGGTGCAACTACACATTTTCTGTGAAGGCCTCTCTTATGAATCAAAGAAAGCAGTAGACCATTCATCCGGGGGATCTCTGAACAAGAAGAAGACCATTGAAGAAGCCATATATGTCATTGAGACTGTAGCGGAGAATGACTACTTATATGCTTCTGAAAGAGGCAACACTAGAGGAGTGATGGAGCTAAACAATGTGGATGCACTGCTGGCCCAAAACAAGCTTATAACCAAGCAGCTGGCTGACCTCACCAAGAAGATGGAGAGAAACCAAGTGGTAGCAATCACCACCTCATTAGCAACCCAAGAGGGAGTGAATGCTGAGGCAGAGGAGGAGCAAGAACAAGCCAACTACATTGGAAACTCACCCAGGCAGACCCATGATCCTTACTCTAAAACGTACAACCCTGGTTGGAGGAATCACCCAAACTTTAGGTGGGGAAATCAACAAGATCAAAGCCAAAATCAGAGACGTCACAACCCCAACAACCATGCAGCTCACCAACATTCTACACAGAGATCATATCAGCACCACCCTAACAACACCTCTCCACATCCATACCAAAACCAAAATGACCCAATTCACCCATCCACTCTCAACACACCATCATCTGAAGATAGACTCTCCAAAATTGAGACTCTGCTTGAGGGCATATGCAAAGAGATTCAAGACAGTAAGACATTCCGAGAAGAAGTGCAGTCCAATATGCAGAATCAAGATGCTGCCATCAAGAAACTTGAGACACAAATTGGCTACTTTTTCAAGAGAATTTCCAGCCATAACCCTCGCAACGATACAGACTCAAACCAAAGGGAGGAGTGTCAGGCTATAACCCTCAGAAGTGGAAAAGAATTGAAGGAGACTCCCAAGCAACCCCATGAGAAAGATTCAGTTGGAAGGAAGGAGGAACAAGATGAAGTTTAAATCCCCACCTCCAACTCACGTTAAAAGGAAGGAGAGCTGAAGCCATATGTTCCGAAAGTACCATATCCTCAACAACTGAAGAAGAAGGGGGATGACAGCCAGTTCTCCAGATTTTTAGAAATCTTCAAGAAATTACAGATTAACATACCCTTTGCTGAAGCAATAGAGCAAATGCCGCTCTATGCAAGTTCTTGAAGGAATTGATGACTAAGAAGAGAAGTTGGAAGAGCAACGAGACTGTGATACTAACCGAAGAATGTAGTGCTATCATTCAGCATAAACTCCCCCAGAAATTGAAGGATCCTGGGAGCTTCCAGATCCCTAGTATTATAGGAGAGATCACAGTGGAGAAAGCTCTATGTGACTTAGGAGCCAGCATAAATCTGATGTCAGTAGCTATGATGAGGAAAATGAAGATCGAGGAGGCTAAGCCAACAAAAATGGCCCTACAACTAGCAGATCGATCGTTCAAGTTACCTCATGGTGTAGTGGAAGATTTGCTGGTGATGGTGGGGGATTTCATTTTCCCAGCAGATTTTGTGGTGTTGGACATGCAGGAGGAAGCCAAGGCCTCCATCATCCTGGAATGACCGTTCTTAGCTACTGCTGGAGCTGTCATTGATGTCAAAAAAGGTGATCTCACCTTGAGATTACACAATGAAAAGATGACATTCAATGTGTTCAAGGCCATGAGTTACCCACCAGAATAATGGGAAGAATGTTTGAGGTTGGACTCACTGGAAGATACAATGCAGGAGAATTTTGAAGAAGAAGAACCCGAAGGGTTAATAGAGGAGGGATCAACGTCTAGTGAAGAGGCTGCAACAGCAGAGATTCATATATGAGGTGCACCAAAGGAAGAGAATGAAAAGTTAGAAGCACCCAAACTTGAACTTAAAGCACTGCCACCCACTCTCAAATTTGCATACTTAGGAGAGAATGAAAGCTACCCAGTAATCATAAACTCATCCCTCAGCCAAGATCAAGAGGATGAATTACTCCAAGTGTTGCGAAAGCATAAGGATGTCATTGGATGGACCCTCGCTGACTTGAAAGGAATCAGTTCGGCCATATGCATGCATAAGATACTGTTGGAAGATGATGCCAAACCATCCATTCAATCCCAAAGGAGGCTGAACCCAATCATGAAGAAAGTGGTGCAGAAAGAAGTTATGAAGTTATGGCAGGGAGGGGTAATCTACCCGATCTCAAACAGCCCCTGGGTCAGCCCCGTGCATGTCGTGCTCAAAAAAGGAGGGATCACTGTAGTCCACAATGAGAAGAACGAACTAATTCCTACAAGGACCGTCACATGATGGAAGATGTGCATAGACTACCGGAAACTCAATGAGGCTACACGAAAGGATCATTTCCCCCTCCCATTCATGGATTAGATGTTGGAAAGACTCGCAGGACACGCATATTATTGTTTTCTCAATGGTTATTCAGGATATAACCAAATAGTGGTTGATCTCAGAGACCAAGAGAAAACCTCATTCACTTGCCCATATGGAGTGTTTGCCTACAGGCGCATGCCATTTGGGCTATGTAATGCACTGGCAACTTTCCAACGCTTCATGCTTTCTATCTTCTCAGATATGATAGAGAAATTCATTGAAGTTTTTATGGATGATTCTCGGTATTCGGAGATTCCTTTCCTAGCTGCCTGAATCACCTAGCCTTGGTATTGAAAAGGTGCCAAGAGACCAATCTGGTCTTGAACTGGGAGAAATGTCACTTTATGGTGACAGGAGGAATAGTCCTTGGCCATAAGGTTTCTAACCAAGGCATTGAGGTGGACAGAGCTAAAGTGGAACTTATTGAAAAACTTCCTCCACCTAGTGATGTCAAGGCAATTAGAAGCTTTTTAGGGCATGTTGGCTTTTACAGAAGATTTATTAAAGATTTTTCAAAGATAGCCAAGCCCTTGAGCAATCTCCTTGTATCTGATACACCATTTATCTTTGATGAAACATGCATGCAAGCATTCGAGAATTTGAAAAAAAGATTATCCTCTGCCCCTATCATCTCCCTACCTGATTGGAACTTACCCTTTGAATTGATGTGTGATGCATTTGACTTTACAATTAGGACCGTGTTAGGGCAGAGGAAAGATAACTTAGTCCATGTGATATACTATGCTAGCAAAGTCCTCAATGAAACTCAAAGAAATTATACCACTACTGAAAAGGAGTTGCTAGCAATAGTTTTTGCATTTGACAAGTTTAGATCATACATCATTGGTGCTAAAGTGATTGTTTTCACAGATCACACAGCACTTAAATATTTGTTTGCCAAGCAAGAATCAAAACCAAGACTAATAAGATGGATTTTATTGTTACAGGAATTCAATATTGAAATCAGAGACAAGAAGGGAGTAGAGAACAAAGTAGCGGATCACCTATCCAGAATCCCTCATGATGAAGGTAGAACACATGATACTAGTGTAAATGAGCTCTTCTCTGATGAGCAGTTGATGACAGTTCACAAAGCACCATGGTTCGCAGACATTGCCAACTTCAAGGCAACTGGGGCCTTACCTCAAGAGATCAATAAACATAAAAAAAGGAAGCTCATAAATGATGCAAAATATTTTGTCTGGGATGACCCACATCTCTTCAAGAAATGTTCAGATGGAATCCTGAGAAGATGTGTTTCAGAATAAGAGGACGGGAAGTCCTGTGGAATTGCCACGGCTCATACTATGGAGGCCATTTTGGAGGGGACAGAACTGCAGCAAAGGTATTACAAAGTGGATTCTTTTGGCCCACCCTTTTCAAGGATGCTAAAGAACTAGTAAAGAGCTGCAATGAGTGCCAAAGATCTGGAAACTTGCCCAAAAGAAATGAGATGCCACAAAATTTTATCTTGGAACTGGAACTATTTGATGTGTGGGGAATTGATTTCATGGGACCATTCCCAACCTCATATTCAAACAAATACATCTTGGTAGCAGTGGATTACATTTCCAAGTGGGTAGAGGCTATTGCAACTCTAACGAATGACAACAAGGTGGCCATGAACTTCCTCAGGAAGAATATCTTTAGCCGATTTGGAGTCCCACGAGCACTCATCAGTGATGGAGGGAGCCATTTTTGTAACAGACCACTAGAAGCTCTTCTCCTACGATACGGGGTAAAACATAAGGTGGCCACTCCTTACCATCCCAAACAAGTGGGCAAACTAAGATATCCAACGGAGAGCTAAAAAGGATTCTGGAAAAGACTGTGGGTGCATCAAGAAAGGATTGGTCGAAGAAGCTGGATGATGCTCTTTGGGCATACAGAACAGCATTCAAAACTCCACTTTGGAATGTCTCCATATCAACTAGTGTATGGGAAAGCTTGTCATTTACCACTGGAGCTGGAACACAAAGCTCTCTGGGCTCTCAAGATACTAAATTTTGACAGCATTGCTGCTGGTGCAAAGAGGATCTTGCAGCTGCAAGAAATGGAGGAATTTAGATCGCAAGCCTATGAAAATGCCAAGATCTATAAAGAAAAGGTGAAAAGAAGACATGACCTGCACCTTGCACCCAGGAGTTTCGAAAAGGGGCAGCAAGTACTCCTCTACAACTCCAAGTTGAGACTGTTCCCAGGAAAACTCAAATCAAGGTGGTCAGGACCCTTTCTGGTCACAAAGGTCTCACCATATGGGCACATAGAAATCATGGATGAAAGATCGGAGAGGACTTTCACTGTGAATGGACAAAGGCTCAAACACTATATGGGCAACATGGGGGAAAACCCCAAAGTGAAGTATCATCTCAAGTAATGAAGGAATCGTCGAGCTCGCGACGCTAAAAGAGCGCTTTGTTGGGAGGCAACCCAACCTGAGGTAGTTTCTTTTTCATTATCATTTCAATAAAAATCACAAGTTGTTTCCCCTGTATTGCGAGGAGCTAAGTTTGGTGTTCCACACCAAGACAAAACCTAAGAGTGAAAGTGTAGTTTTAAGTTTGTTGTTCCACCAAAGATATTAGTTATAATCACACTACACTCCAATGACAAATTGCTAGCTCCAACCACTCAGGGGGACTACTTGGCAGTAGTTTAGTCTGAAGTTAATGGTTGTTTTGTTAATAACAACATATGAGGATCTCTGCAAGTATGCAATTTGTTGTACTAGGCAAAGAACTAAGTTTAGTGTTCACACACCAAATTAAGTTCAGAAAATTCGCAAGCATACATGCAAGCTAACTATGTCTCAAGTGCTTTGGAAACAAGCAACTTCCAATGACTTTGCAGGAACCTTCTGAGGAAATGGTGCACCATCATCCAAGGAAGTGAAGGAGCAAAAACTATGGACGAGGACAACAAGGGGACAGCAAGAAACCATCACCCGAAGGTTGTATTGTTACTTAATTCCATATACTTTAAATGCTAAAAATTGGAAGTCAGAAGGAACTTGATTTATAGTTGCTCATTAGTTTAGATGATTAGAGTTTAATGGTTGCTTTATTGCTTTTGTCATATGTGTACTGTCCACGATACCTGCTTCAATTCCATCCTGCTTATTGTGTTGCTTGTCTCCTTTTGAATCAAATAAAAAGAGAATGTGTGTTATCAAAGACCAGAGTGGAGTTCATATTGTGGAGTAAGTTCCTTAGTGTGTGATGTGGTCATAAGTTAGCTAAGTTGATTCACCAACAAGGGTGGGAAGACAACTATCTGTCCTGAATCATATGCTTGAAAAACACCCCATGAGACTAGCTAAATAACAAGATCCTAATAAGAAAAAAGGGAAAAGAACAATAAGAGTTGAAAAAGAAAGAAAAGTTAATAAAGAGTAAGGCTAGGCACCAAGGGTTTGAACTTGAGAGATGTGTATGTGGTGCTCCTGTACCAAGGATTTGCTTGGATGAATAAGTTCGTAGAAGTACTTCATCACTTGGTAACTTGGGTTAACTAACCTGGGATTATCAGCTGAAAGTCCACTATCAAGAGCAACCTTGCTACAGAACATTTAGTAACCCAAAGAGGTGCTGGACACCAAGGTCTCAAGAAAGAAAATAAACAAACCATGTGCCTGTGGTGTGTATGTATGGGGGAAAGAGACTTGAGGGAGTAAGTCCTTAGGGGTGTCTTAACACCTAGCACCTTGAACTAACTGGTTCGGGAGTGCTGGTTGAAAGCTTATCTTAAAGAGTCGCCCCCTTACAGAACACTTAGCCTAAGAACACAAATAAGCCCTGAAAACAATAAAAGGATCAATGAATAAGAGTCTCATAGGGTGCAATTAAGTGAGTATTCCAGGACATGATAAAGGTCTGAAAGCCAGTGAAGGAATGAACCTAAGTTGCTATGCATGAAACCACCATAAAACCAAGGACATGACTTCCACAATAATGACTCATTTCTCTTGGCATTTTATTCATCATTCTCTTGTTCCAGTACTTGGTTAGGGACAAGCAAGCTTTAGGTTTGGTGTTGTGATGCCAGGGTATTTTGGCCAGTTTCACTGACCTTTTCTTTACTGTTTTAGGGTAGTTTCATGCATTTTTTCACACTTTCTTTCTGCAAGTAAAGCTAAGCCCACTGAAGAGTATAACTGCTTCAAACTCAAGATCCAAAGGCCCATATCCAAGACTTGAAGAACCAACTAGAAGATCAAAAGAGTAGTATATATAGGGGTAGTTTTGAATTAGAAAGAAGCTTTTTGGGGATTGGAAATTGGGAACTACTCTCTGTATAATTTACTTTCTCTGCACTTCTAGTTCTAGTTTTCATGATGTATTCTCCATCTTTGTTTTCCATTTCCAGAGTTATGAACAACTAAACCCCTTTCATTGGGTTAGGGAGCTCTGTTGTAATTTGATGGATCAATACTAATCTTCATTACTCTTCTTCTATCTTTTCTCTTGATTTTACTAGAAAGCTTTCAATCTTCATCCATTTGGGTAGTTATCTTGGAAAAGAAGCTATTCATACTTGGATCTCTTCTGAACCTTGGAAGAGGAATGAAGAGATCATGCTAGAAATGCCTTCTCATGTTGGACCAAATTGGGTTTGGTTGGGTATGGTGACTATAATCCTACCAACACTTGATTTGGGAATGCATGTGGTATAATCAGTGACCATACTTCATCTCTTCTCATGAGCAATTGACCATGAAATTGGTTGTTGATCAAGATTTGAGAGATTGAATTACCAAGGAATTGGAATTCGATCACTTAAGATTGCCAAGGAGATCAATGAATGCATTGATTGAGGAAGAGATGAAAATGAACTTGATCCGGAGAATGCAACATCTCCTAAGCCTAATGAATCCCCATTTCTGATCTTACCCATTCTCTTTAATTTCTCCAATTTACTTTCATGAGCATTTCCCCATTCCCATTTACAATTCTGCAATTTACTTTCCGTCATTTACTTCCAGCTCTTTACTTCCAGCATTTATATTTTCTGCTATTTACTTTCCCGCCATTTAATTTCCTGCAACTCTCAAACCAAATTTTGCTTCGCTCAACTAGAACATTCCTCTAATTAAATTTGCTTGACCAATCAATTCCTGTGGGATTCGACCTCACTCTATTGTGAGTTTTTTCTTGACGACAATTCGGTATACTTGCTGTAGGAAAATTGTTGAGAGACAAGTTTCCGTGCTATCAAGTTTATGGCGCCGTTGCCGGGGATTGATTTTGTATCAACAATGACTAAATTGGAGGATAACTAGATTGAGCATTTTTCTTTTGTTTGATTTAAATTTCTGTTCGGGTTAATTACTTTCAGTTTTAGTTATTTTTCTCCCTTCCCTCCTACTCCTTTTTCTTAGTTATTTACCATTCAGTTCACTAACCTACTAACTATTTGATATATTGCATCACTCACACTAACAGCAATTTTAACAAGAGTACTTTCTGCATCTATTTCCTTGCTTGTGCCTTATTGGTTGTATGACAGGGAGAAGAAGCGGGGCTTCAACTTCCTTTGATTCTGAACCTGAGAGGACCTTCCTTAGATTAAGGAGGGAAGCAAGAGGAAAGAAAGTAGTTGGTGCTGAGGAAGAGGAGGAGTACTTTGAACCAGACATGGATGAAAACATGGAGAACCATCATGAAGAAGAGGCTCACAACCATGGCAGAGAAGGTCCAGCGCATCAGGCTGGACAAGAGAGAAGAGTTCTTGGTTCTTACATCAACCCAAACCCAGGAAACTGTGGAAGCAGCATCCAAAGGCCAACCATACATGCCAACAACTTTGAACTAAAGCCACAGCTCATCACCCTTGTTCAGAACAATTGTTCATTCGGAGGAGGTGTCCAAGAAGACTCCAATCAACATCTAACCACCTTCCTGATGATATGTGATACTGTGAAGTCTAATGGTGTTCATCCTGACACCTATAGACTACTTCTGTTCCCTTTCTCACTTAAGGACAAGGCATCTAAATGGTTGGAATCCTTCCCAAATGAGAGTTTAGCAACCTGGGAAAATATGGTGAACAAATTCTTGGCAAGATTCTATCCTCCTCAATGGATCAACAGGCTAAGAGCTGAGGTGCAAACATTCAGGCAGCAGGATGGTGAGACTCTATATGAAGCATGGGAGAGGTTTAAGGACCTGACAAGAAGGTGTCCACCAGATATGTTTAATGAATGGGTGCAAATACACATTTTCTATGAAGGCCTCTCTTATGAATCAAAGAAGGCAGTAGACCATTCATCCGGGGGATCTCTGAACAAGAAGAAGACCATTGAAGAAGCCATATATGTCATTGAGACTGTAGCGGAGAATGACTACTTCTATGCTTCTGAAAGAGGCAACACTAGATGAGTGATGGAGCTAAACAATGTGGATGCACTGTTGGCCCAAAACAAGCTTATTACCAAGCAGCTGGCTGACCTCACCAAGAAGATGGAAAGGAACCAAGTGGCAGCAATCACCACCTCATCAGCAACCCAAGAGAGAGTGAATGCTGAGGCAGAGGAGGAGCAAGAACAAGCCAACTACATTGGAAACTCACCCAGGCAGACCCATGATCCTTACTCCAAAACGTACAACTCTGGTTGGAGGAATCACCCAAACTTTGGGTGGGGAAATCAACAAGATCAAAGCCAAAATCAGAGACGTCACAACCCCAACAACCATGCAGCTCACCAACATTCCACACAGAGATCATATTAGCACCACCCTAACAACACCTCTCCACATCCATACCAAAACCAAAATGACCCAATTCCCCCATCCACTCTCAACTCACCATCATCTGAAGATAAACTCTCCAAAATTGAGACTCTGGTTGAGGGCATATGCAAAGAGATTCAAGACAGTAAGGCATTCCGAGAAGAAGTGCAGTCCAATATGCAGAATCAAGATGCTGCCATCAAGAAACTTGAGACACAAATTGCCTACCTATTCAAGAGAATTTCCAGCCACAACCCTCGCAGCGATACAGACTCATACCAAAGGGAGGAGTGTCAGGCTATAACCTACAGAAGTGGAAAAGAATTGAAGGAGACTCCCAAGCAACCCCAAGAGAAAGATTCAGTTGGAAGAAAGGAGGAACAAGATGAAGGTCAAATCCCCACCTCCAACTCACGTCAAAAGGAAGGAGAGCTGAAGCCATATGTTCCGAAAGTACCATATCCTCAACAACTGAAGAAGAAGGGGGATGACAGCCAGTTCTCCAGATTTTTAGAAATCTTCAAGAAATTACAGATTAACATACCCTTTGCTGAAGCAATAGAGCAAATGCCGCTCTATGCCAAGTTCTTGAAGGAATTTATGACTAAGAAGAGAAGTTGGAAGAGCAACGAGACTGTGATACTAACCGAAGAATGTAGTGCTATCATTCAGCATAAACTCCCCCAGAAATTGAAGGATCCTGGGAGCTTCCAGATCCCTTGTATTATAGGAGAGATCACAGTGGAGAAAGCTCTATGTGACTTAGGAGCCAGCATAAATCTGATGTCAGCAGCTATGATGAAGAAAATGAAGATCGATGAGGCTAAGCCAACAAAAATGGCCCTATAACTAGCAGACCGATCATTCAAGTTCCCTCATGGTGTAGTGGAAGATTTGCTGGTGAAGGTAGGGGATTTCATTTTCCCAGTAGATTTTGTGGTGTTGGACATGCAGGAGGAAGCCAAGGCCTCTATCATCCTGGGAAGACCGTTCTTAGCTACTGCTGGAGCTGTCATTGATGTCAAAAAAGGTGATCTCACCTTGAGATTACACAATGAAAAGATGACATTCAATGTGTTCAAGGCCATGAGTTACCCACCCAAACAATGGGGAGAATGTATGAGGTTGGACTCACTGGAAGATGCAATGCAGGAGAGTTTTGAAGAAGAAGAACCCAAAGGGTTAATAGAGGAGGGATCAACGTCTAGTGAACAGGTTGCAACAGCAGAGATTCATATACGAGGTGCACCAAAGGAAGATAATGAAAAGTTAGAAGCACCCAAACTTAAACTCAAAGCACTGCCACCCACTCTCAAATATGCATACTTAGGAGAGAATGAAAGCTACCCAGTAATCATAAATTCATCCCTCAGCCAAGATCAAGAGGATGAATTACTCCAAGTGTTGCGAAAGCATAAGGATGTCATTAGATGGACCCTCGCTGACTTGAAAGGAATCAGTTCGGCCATATGCATGCATAAGATACTTTGGAAGATGATGCCAAACCATCCATTCAATCCCAAAGGAGGCTGAACCCAATCATGAAGGAAGTGGTGCAGAAAGAAGTTATGAAGTTATGGCAGGGAGGGGTAATCTACCCGATCTCAGACAGCCCCTGGGTCAGCCCCGTGCATGTTGTGCTCAAAAAGGGAGGGATCAATGTAGTCCACAATGAGAAGAACGAACTAATTCCTACAAGGACCGTCACAGGATGGAGGATGTGCATAGACTATCGGAAACTCAATGAGGCTACACGAAAGGATCATTTCCCCCTCCCATTCATGGATCAGATGTTGGAAAGACTCGCAGGACACGCATATTATTATTTTCTTGACGGTTATTCAGGATATAACCAAATAGTGGTTGATCCCAGAGACCAAGAGAAAACCTCATTCACTTGCCCATATGGAGTGTTTGCCTACAGGCGCATGCCATTTGGGCTATGTAATGCACCGACAACTTTCCAACGCTGCATGCTTTCTATCTTCTCAGATATGATAGAGAAATTCATTGAAGTTTTTATGGATGATTTCTCGGTATTCGGAGATTCCTTTCCTAGCTGCCTGAATCACCTAGCCTTGGTATTGAAAAGGTGCCAAGAGACCAATCTGGTCTTGAATTAGGAGAAATGTCACTTTATGGTGACAGGAGGAATAGTCCTTGGCCATAAGGTTTCTAACCAAGGCATTGAGGTGGATAGAGCTAAAGTGGAACTTATTGAAAAACTTCCTCCACCTAGTGATGTCAAGGCAATTAGAAGCTTTTTAGGGCATGCTGGCTTTTACAGAAGATTTATTAAAGATTTTTCAAAGATAGCCAAGCCCTTGAGCAATCTCCTTGTATCTGATACACCATTTATCTTCGATGAAACATGCATGCAAGCATTAGAGAATTTGAAAAAAAGATTGTCCTCTGCCCCTATCATTTCCTCACCTGATTGGAACTTACCCTTTGAATTGATGTGTGATGCATCTGACTTTACAGTTGGGGCCATGTTAGGGCAGAGGAAAGATAACTTAGTCCATGTGATATACTATGCTAGCAAAGTCCTCAATGAAACTCAAAGAAATTATACCACTACTGAAAAGGAGTTGCTAGCAATAGTTTTTGCATTTGACAAGTTTAGATCATACCTCATTGGTGCTAAAGTGATTGTTTTCACAGATCACACAGGACTTAAATATTTGTTTGCCAAGCAAGAATCAAAACCAAGACTAATAAGATGGATTTTATTGTTACAGGAATTCAATATTGAAATCAGAGACAAGAAGGGAGTAGATAACAAAGTAGCGGATCACCTATCCAGAATCCCTCATGATGAAGGTAGAACACATGATACTAGTGTAAATGAGCTCTTCCCTGATGAGCAGTTGATGACAGTTCACAAAGCACCATGGTTCGCAGACATTGCCAACTTCAAGGCAACTGGGGCCTTACCTCCAGAGATCAATAAACATTAAAAAAGGAAGCTCATAAATGATGCAAAATATTTTGTCTGGGATGAGCCATATCTCTTCAAGAAATGTTCAGATGGAATCCTGAGAAGATGTGTTTCAGAAGAAGAGGGACGGGAAGTCATGTGGAATTGCCATGGCTCATACTATGGAGGCCATTTTGGAGGGGACAGAACTGCAGCAAAGGTGTTACAAAGCGGATTCTTTTGGCCCACCCTTTTCAAGGATGCTAAAGAACTAGTAAAGAGCTGCAATGAGTGACAAAGATCTGGAAACTTGCCCAAAAGAAATGAGATGCCACAAAATTTTATCTTGGAACTGGAACTGTTTGATGTGTGGGGAATCGATTTCATGGGACCATTCCCAACCTCATATTCAAACAAATACATCTTGGTAGCAGTGGATTACGTTTCCAAGTGGGTAGAGGCTATTGCAACTCCAACGAATGATAACAAGATGGTCATGAACTTCCTCAGGAAGAATATCTTTAGCCGATTTGGAATCCCACGAGCACTCATCAGTGATGGAGGGAGCCATTTTTGTAACATACCACTAGAAGCTCTTCTCCTACGATACGGGGTAAAACATAAGGTGGCCACTCCTTACCATCCCCAAACAAGTGGGCAAATTGAGATATCCAACAGAGAGCTAAAAAGGATTCTGGAAAAGACTGTGGGTGCATCAAGAAAGGATTGGTCGAAGAAGCTGGATGATGCTCTTTGGGCATACAGAACAGCATTCAAAACTCCACTTTGGAATGTCCCCATATCAACTAGTGTATGGGAAAGCTTGTCATTTACCACTGGAGCTGGAACACAAAGCTCTCTGGGCTCTCAAGATATTAAATTTTGACAGCATTGCTGCTGGTGCAAAGAGGATCTTGCAGCTGCAAGAAATGGAGGAATTTAGATCGCAAGCCTATGAAAATGCCAAGATCTATAAAGAAAAGGTGAAAAGAAGACATGACCTGCACCTTGCACCCAGGAGTTTCGAAAAGGGGCAGCAAGTACTCCTCTACAACTCCAAGTTGAGACTGTTCCCAGGAAAACTCAAATCAAGGTGGTTAGGACCCTTTCTGGTCACAAAGGTCTCACCATATGGGCACATAGAAATCATGGATGAAAGATCGGAGAGGACTTTCACTGTGAACGGACAAAGGCTCAAACACTATATGGGCAACATAGGGGAAAACCCCAAAGTGAAGTATCATCTCAAGTAATGAAGGAATCGTCGAGCTCGCGACGCTAAAAGAGCGCTTTGTTGGGAGGCAACCCAACCTGAGGTAGTTACTTTTTCATTATCATTTCAATAAAAATCACAAGTTGTTTCCCCTGTATTGCGAGGAGCTAAGTTTGGTGTTCCACACCAAGACAAAACCTAAGAGTGAAAGTGTAGTTTTAAGTTTGTTATTCCACCAAAGATATTAGTTATAATCACACTACACTCCAATGACAAATTGCTAGCTCCAACCACTCAGGGGGACCACTTGGCAGTAGTTTAGTCTGAAGTTAATGGTTGTTTTGTTAATAACAACATATGAGGATCTCTGCAAGTATGCAATTTGTTGTACTAGGCAAAGAACTAAGTTTGGTGTTCACACACCAAATTAAGTTTAGAAAATTCGCAAGCATACATGCAAGCTAACTATGTCTCAAGTGCTTTGGAAACAAGCAACTTCCAATGACTTTGCAGGAACCTTCTGAGGAAATGGTGCACCATCATCCAAGGAAGTGAAGGAGCAAAAACTATGGACGAGGACAACAAGGGGACAGCAAGAAACCTTCACCAGAAGGTTGTATTGTTACTTAATTCCATATACTTAAAATGCTAAAAATTGGAAGTCAGAAGGAACTTGATTTATATTTGCTCATTAGTTTAGATGATTAGAGTTTAATGGTTGCTTTATTGCTTTTGTCATATGTGTACTGTCCACGATACCTGCTTCAATTCCATCCTGCTTATTGTGTTGCTTGTCTCCTTTTGAATCAAATAAAAAGAGAATGTGTGTTATCAAAGAGCAGAGTGGAGTTCATATTGTGGAGTAAGTTCCTTAGTGTGTGATGTGGTCATAAGTTAGCTAAGTTGATTCACCAACAAGGGTGGAAAGACAACTATCTGTCCTGAATCATATGCTTGAAACACACCCCATGAGACTAGCTAAATAACAAGATCCTAATAAGAAAAAGGGGAAAAGAACAATAAGAGTTGAAAAAGAAAGAAAAGTTAATAAAGAATAAGGCTAGGCACCAAGGGTTTGAACTTGAGAGATGTGTCTGTGGTGCTCCTGTACCAAGGATCTGCTTGGATGAATAAATTCGTAGAAGTACTTCATCACTTGGTAACTTGGGTTAACTAACCTGGGATTATCAGCTGAAAGTCCACTATCAAGAGCAACCTTGCTACAGAACATTTAGTAACCCAAAGAGGTGCTGGACACCAAGGTCTCAAGAAAGAAAATAAACAAACCATGTGCCTGTGGTGTGTATGTATGGGGGAAAGAGACTTGAGGGAGTAAGTTCTTAGGGGTGTCTTAACACCTAGCACCTTGAACCAACTGGTTCGGGAGTGCTGGCTGAAAGCTTATATTAAAGAGTCGCCCCCTCACAGAACACTTGGCCTAAGAACACAAAAAGCAAATAATCGCCAACGTTAGTGACACTCACCTTTGTCACTAACGTTGGAATGAGCCACAATGAGCCACCATGAGCCACGTTAACTCCCACGTTAACTTAGTTAACGTGGAGGCAAACGTTGAGGATAGGATGATGAGCCAACGTTAGTGACACTTACCTTTTTCACTAACGTTGGAGATGGCTATCATTACCACGTTAGAAGCCACGTTAACTTAGTTAACGTAGACTCTAGCGTGGGAAGAAGGGGCACCTTGGAACGTTAGTGACAAAGGTAAGTGTCTCTAACGTTCTCGAAGGATTGGCAAGCCTACGTTAAGAGCCACGTTAACTAAGTTAACGTGGACTCTAACGTAAGGGGAAGGGAGGACTCTCAACGTTATTGGAAAAGGTGAGCCCCAATAACGTGTGCGAAGGACCAAGAGGCAACGTTAGTGGTCACGTTGGTGCCACTAACGTTGAAGTTAACATGGATCATCCCTGGTGAGGAACGTTAGTGAAAAAGGTGATTCCCACTAACGTACTCGAACCCACACTCTCACTTAACGTTAACGCCACTAACGTCCGAGCTAAACACCCTGCCTACTTCACACTTTCTCTCTGCAAGTAAAGCTAAGCCCACTGAAGAGTATAACTACTTCAAACTCAAGATCCAAAGGCCCATATCCAAGACTTGAAGAACCAACTAGAAGATCAGAAGAGTAGTATATATAGGGGTAATTTTGAATTAGAAATAAGCTTTTTGGGGGATTGGAAATTGGGAACTACTCTCTGTATAATTTACTTTCTCTGCACTTCTAGTTCTAGTTTTCATGATGTATTCTCCATCTTTGTTTTCCATTTCCAGAGCTATGAACAACTAAACCCCTTTCATTGGGTTAGGGAGTTCTGTTGTAATTTGATAGATCAATACTAATCTTCATTACTCTTCTTCTATCTTTTCTCTTGATTTTACTAGAAAGCTTTCAATCTTCATCCAATTGGGTAGTTATCTTGGAAAAGAAGCTATTCATACTTGGATCTCTTCTGAACCTTGGAAGAGGAATGAAGAGATCATGCTAGAAATGCTTTCTCATGTTGGACCAAATTGGGTTTGGTTGGGTATGGTGACTATAATCCTACCAACACTTGATTTGGGAATGCATGTGGTATAATCAGTGACCATACTTCATCTCTTCTCATGAGCAATTGACCAAGGAATTGGCTGTTGATCAAGATTTGAGAGATAGAATTACCAAGGAATTGGAATTCGATTACTTAAGATTGCCAAGGAGATCAATGAATGCATTGATTGAGGAAGAGATGAAAATGAACTTGATCCGGAGAATGCAACATCTCCTAAGCCCAATGATCCCCATTTTCTGATCTTACCCATTCTCTTTAATTTCTGCAATTTACTTTCATGAGCATTTCCCCATTCCCATTTACAATTTTGTAATTTACTTTTCGTCATTTACTTCCAGCTCTTTACTTCCAGCATTTACATTTTCTGCTATTTACTTTCCCGCCATTTAATTTCCTGCAACTCTCAAACCAAATTCTGCTTCGCTCAACTAGAACATTCCTCTAATTAAAGTTGCTTGACCAATCAATCCCTGTGGGATTCGACCTCACTCTATTGTAAGTTTTTACTTGATGACAATTCGGTATACTTGCCGAAGGAAAATTGTTGAGAGACAAGTTTCCATGCTATCAGAGTCACAACAGTGAAGAATGATCATGGAGAGCTCCTGACAACTGGAGTGCAGAATTCATGGAGAGTTTGCATTGATTACAGGCACCTCAACCAAGCTACTCGCAAGGATCATTACCTCTTGCCATTTATTGATCAGATGCTTGATCGCCTGTTAGGTAAATCACATTACTGTTTTTGAGATGGTTATACAGGCTATTTTCAAATTCATATAGCTCCTGAAGATCGGGAGAAGACTACTTTTACATGTCATTGATAAACCCATATTTCATGAGTTCTTTTGTACTTAATTAGAGTGATTTATTCAACTCTTCACCTACTTATTCACATTAATTGCATGGTTTTACTTTCCCTTCCTTATTATGTTATGTTGTGAAAAACATGTTTCCTAAGCTTTAAAAATTAATTATTTTAATTACCTTTATTTCCATTCGATGCCGTGATTAGTGTGTTGAGTAGTTTCAGATTTTCTAAGGCAGAATGACTTAAAGGATGAAAAAGAAAACATACTAGAATGGAAGGAAGAAGCAAAACGGAGCTTTAAGGAAACTGGTATCCACGCGATCGCAAGGATGACGCGATCGCGTGCCAAGCACAAATCAGCAGCGACGCGGCCGCATGACTGACGCGACCGCGCGCCTTAAGCAGAATACATATGACGCGGTCGCATGACTGACGCGACCGCGTGGCAAGAAAAAGCTCCAAATGACGCGACCGCGTGACCCACGCGGACGCGTGACAGAGGCCACGCACCAGAAATTACAGAATACGCCCCCAGCGAATTCTGAAGCCCTTTTTGGCCCAGATCCAAGTACAGACAGCATAGACCAGAGGTTATAAAGTGTGGAAATGCTTCCATTCAAAGAGAGCTCGCATATTTTCACCTTTCAATGATTTAGATTTAGTTGAGAGGGAGATCTTCTCTCTCTCTCTTTTAGGATTTAGGATTTCTTCTTGTTTTAAGAGTAACTCTGGATCCAGGTTTCATGTTCTTTTAGTTTTACTTTTATTTATTCCAACATTTGAATTGATTGTTATAATTTATGAATTATTCCATGTTACAGATTTCTAATTGAATTAATGATAATTTGAGGTATTTTCAGTTAATGATTGTTCTCTTTGATTTAAGTTGCCATTACTTCCCATCTAAGGACACTTTTATTATTTAAACAATTTACTTTTTCCCCCTTTTGGTTTTGGTTAAGAATTCAGTAACTCAACAGTTATTAAACTCAACATAATTGATAATCGTTATCTTGCTAATTGAGTTGAACTTAAATAATCCCAACCTTTTCTTAGGAAATAATTAGGATTCAAAGGTCAATTTAATTAGTCCCTTAACGTTCCTTTGCTCTGGTAAAGGTTGACCAAGTGGAATTAAGATACAACTTTCATTATTGTTGAGAAGGATAACTAAGTTGGACTTCTAATTTCCCTTATCTTGCCAAAAGTTGTTATACAGTTATTATTTATTTTTACTTGCCATTTAATTCACTCGTCATTTAAGTTGCCATTACTTCCCATCTAAGGACACTTTTATTATTTCAGCAATTTACTTTTTCCCCCTTTTGGTTTTGGTTAAGAATTCAGTAACTCAACAGTTATTAAACTCAACATAATTGATAATCGTTATCTTGCTAATTGAGTTGAACTTAAATAATCCCAACCTTTTCTTAGGAAATAATTAGGATTCAAAGGTCAATTTAATTAGTCCCTTAACTTTCCTTTGCTCTGGTAAAGGTTGACCAAGTGGAATTAAGATACAACTTTCATTATTGTTGAGAAGGATAACTAAGTTGGACTTCTAATTTCCCTTATCTTGCCAAAAGTTGTTATACAGTTATTATTTATTTTTACTTTCCATTTAATTCACTCGTCATTTAAATTACTTGCTTCTCACCTTCTAAACCCCGATTACAACCTTTATAGCCAATAATAAGAACATACTTCCTCGCAGTTCCTTGAGAAGACGACCCGAGGTTTGAATACTCGGTTAACAATTTTTAAGGGGTTTGTTACTTGTGACACCCAACACGTTTGTACAAAGGGATTTTTGCCGGTTTAGAAACTATATCTACAACGCAACCTGATGAGCGGATATTTTATACGCTTTTTGGGGATAATTTCATATAGTTTTGAGTATGTTTTAGTTAGTTTTTAGTTTATTTCCAGTAGTTTTTAGGAAAAATTTATATTTCTGGACTTTACTATGAGTTGTGTGTTTTTCTGTAATTTCAGGTATTTTTCTGGCTGAAATTGAAGGAGCTGAGCAAAAATCTGATTCAGGCTGAAAAAGGACTGCTGATGCTGTTGGATTCTGACCTCCTTGCACTCAAAGTGGATTTTTTGGAGCTACAGAACTCGAAATGGCGTGCTTCCAATTGCGTTGGAAAGTATACATCCAGTGCTTTCCAGCAATGTATAATAGTCCATACTTTGCACAATAATAGTCCAGCGCCAGAAAAGGATCAAAAACTGGAGTTGAACGCCCAAACTGATACAAAAACTGGCGTTCAACTCCACAAATGGCCTCTGCACGTGAATTGCTTAAAGTCTCAGCCCCAGCACACACCAAGTGGGCCCCAGCACACCAAGTGGGCCCCAGAAGTGGATCTCTGCATCATCCGTCATAGTCCACTCATATTTTGTAACCCTAGGCTACTGGTTTAGTATTTAAACAACTTTTAGAGACTTATTTTGTATCTCATGACATTTCAGATCTAAATTTTGTATTCTCTGACGGCATGAGTCTCTAAACCCCAGTGTTGGGGGTGAGGAGCTCTGCTGTGTCTCGATGAATTAATGCAAGTTTTTCTGTTTTCCATTCAAACACGCTTGTTCCTATCTAAGATGTTCATTCGCGCTTAACTATGATGGAGGTGATGAGCTGTGACACTCATCACCTTCCTCAAATCATGAACGTGTGCCTGACAACCACCTCCGTTCTATATACGATTGAATGAGTATCTCTCAGATTCCTTAATCAGAATCTCCGTGGTATAAGCTAGAACTAATGGC
>NC_029785.2:99116394-99117156 GCF_000816755.2 Arachis ipaensis | reverse complement strand
AAACTTTAAGTTTGGTGTTTTCAAAAATAATCTTTCTTAAAATTTTTGATGGTCCCATAACTCATTTGGCTAGAGCGTTAATCTGTGTTCTTGGTAATTGGGTTAGAGTCTTTTATATTCTTTTCAAAACCTTCTTTTTCATAAATAATATTTTCTCTATTAAATTTTGTGCCAAACTTAAAGTTTGGTGTTTTCTTGTTGATTTCCCTTTGGTTTTCGAAAATTTTGGTTTGGTTTTCTAAAAATTTTAAGTTTGGTGTTCTTTCTTCATGTTCTTGTGTTCTTGTGAGTCTTCAAAGTGTTCTTGAGTTTTCCTTGTGTCTTGATCTTAAAATTTTTAAGTTTGGTGTTCCTTGGTGTTTTCCCTCCAAATTTTTCGAAAACAAGGAGCATTAGATCTAAAAATTTTAAATCTTGTACTATCTTATTGTTTTTCTCTCTCCTCACTAAATTCAAAAAAAAAAATATCTTTTCAAAATATCCCTTCTAACTTCCTAACTTCTTATCTTTCCAAAATTTGATTCAACTAACTAACTAACTTTTTGTTTGTTTCTTAACTTTTTCAAAACTACCTAACTAACTCTCTCTCTCTAATTTTCGAGAATATCTCCCCTCTTTTTCAAAAATTTCTCTTTTTTTAACTAATTAATTTCTATTTTCTTTTACAAAAAAAAAAATTTAATTTCAAAATTCAAATTCTTTTTAGTTATTTTATTTTATTTAAGTATTTACTTTTTATAAAATAAAATAAATAAAAAGATA
>NC_029785.2:99114983-99116315 GCF_000816755.2 Arachis ipaensis | reverse complement strand
CATTGGAGTTAGTAGCTTTGAGTTGAATCCTCAGCTCATTATCATGGTGCAGCAAAGTTTCCAGTATTCCGGTCTTCCACAGGAAGAACCTACAGAGTTTCTGGCACAATTTTTACAAATTGCTGACACAGTACATGATAAGGAAATAGATCAGGATGTCTACAGACTATTACTGTTTCCATTTGCTGTAAAAGATCAAGCTAAGAGGTGGTTAAATAACCAACCTAAGGCCAGCATAAGGACATGGAAACACCTGACAGAAAAATTCCTGAATCAATATTTCTCTCCAAAAAGGATGACACAGCTAAGGCTGGACATCCAAGGCTTTAAACAAGGAGATAATGAATCTCTTTATGATGCCTGGGAGAGAAACAGAGAGATGCTATGAAAATGCCCCTCTGAAATGTTTTCAGAGTGGGTTCAGTTAGACATCTTCTACTATGGGCTTGCAAAAGGAGCTCAGATGTCTTTAGATTACTCAGCTGGTGGATCCATCCATATGAGAAAGACAATTGAAGAAGCTCAAGAGCTCATTGATACAGTTGCCAGGAATCAGCATCTGTATCTAAGCAGCAACCCTTCCATGAATGAAGAGGTTAAAACAGTAACTGCTGAATTCAGTACTGTAAAACAAGCTGCTGATTCAATCAGCAATTAGATTTTCTAACAAAGCAGCTAGCTGAATTCAAAGACAGGTTACAAGAGACAAGGATAGCTAATATACATATGGACGAACAGTTTAAGCAAACAAAGCAGCAGCTATCAAAGCAAATAGCAGAAGAATGCCAAGCAGTTCAATTAAGAAGTGGGAAAACATTAAATACCCCACCTCAAGGCATCAAAAATTCAAGAAATGAGCGACCCACCAAAGATTCCCCTGAGGACAGTAAGAGCCCAGGGAAAAATAATTCTGGCACTAAAATGCCAGAAAATGGGTGGAAGGCTGGCGCTGAACGCCCAGACCATGCCCAAAACTGGCGTTCAGCGCCAGAAACAAGGCAGGATTGGCGTTCAACGCCAGAAATGGGCAAGAATCTGGCGTTGAACGCCCAAATGGGGCAGAATCCAGCGTTGAACGCCCAGAATGGGCACATTTCTGGCGTTCAGGCGCCAGGAACAGACAGTGAGCTGACGTCTAACGTCACTCCAGCTTCTGACTCTGGCACTCAATTACCAGTGAGGGATCAAATACACACAAGTGCTGATAACAACCCCTCTAAAAAGGCTTCTTTAACCACTAAGGTTGAGGATTATAAAGCCAAGATACCTTATCCTCAAAAGCTCCGGAAAGAGGAGCAGGATAAGCAATTTGCTCGCTTTGCAGATTATCTA
>NC_029785.2:99102513-99102932 GCF_000816755.2 Arachis ipaensis | reverse complement strand
ACTGGCGTTCAACTCCACAAATGGCCTCTGCACGTGAATTGCTTAAAGTCTCAGCCCCAGCACACACCAAGTGGGCCCCAAAAGTGGATCTCTGCATCATCTGTCATAGTCCACTCATATTTTGTAACCCTAGGCTACTGGTTTAGTATTTAAACAACTTTTAGAGACTTATTTTGTATCTCATGACATTTCAGATCTAAACTTTGTATTCTCTGACGGCATGAGTCTCTAAACCCCATTGTTGGGGGTGAGGAGCTCTGCTGTGTCTCGATGAATTAATGCAAGTATTTCTGTTTTCCATTCAAACACGCTTGTTCCTATCTAAGATGTTCATTCGCGCTTAACTATGATGGAGGTGATGAGCTGTGACACTCATCACCTTCCTCAAATCATGAACGTGTGCCTGACAACCACCTCCG
>NC_029785.2:99073815-99101471 GCF_000816755.2 Arachis ipaensis | reverse complement strand
CCAACCACAGCTCCATGTGGATAGCCCAATGAAGAGCGTAGCATGAAAGAAATACTAGAGACTCCAGTGGACAAGACAGAAAATGAATTCGTACTAGAACAAGTGGAAGAAGCTGTCATTGTTCAAAAAGAAGAGTCGGTTGAAGATCTAGGCGATGCTGAACTTCCTTGGGAATACAGAATTGAGGAAAACTCCGTCCAAGACACTACAATTTATGCTAAGGAGGATACCGTACAATCTCCAAGGCAGGTTGTTTACGAAGAATCAGACGGAATAATCCAAGAAGTAAATTTCCTTGATAATGATAGTCACAAGTCTAGTGCTCCTAGTGATGAACTTGCATCCGCAAGTGAATTCTCTGAGATCGAAGAATCTTCCCCAAGTGAATATGAAGATGATGCGGAGGTAGATTTCTCTCAACCTCCAATCTATGACTCAAGTGATGAGGAAGACGTAGAAGACTTTGACCAGAATACAGATGCAATTGAAGATCTTTGCAAGGAAGTGGAAGAATTCACAGAAGAGCACAAGGACACGGAACTTGCAGAACCACCAAAAACACCTATCCCAAGGCCATTACCACCCAATACAAGCTTCAAGTGGGTACAATCCTTAACTTATAACTTTACTTATTCACTTGAATATGGTTTGCTTGAAACAGATGGCCAGCTTAGAGCTCTCTGCGGCTTTAAGAGTAAGAGGGAAATGGCTCGTATTCAGAGCTGGTGCTCCAGGTTCAATAAGGTTCCACGCTTCACCTCAAAGTACACGGATTGGTATCGTGCTCAATTGCATGGATCACGGAGAATGTTTGGTCGCCACGGTGAGATTCTACTCTTTAACCCGCCCGAATGGAAACTTACAAATCAAAACGGAGGCGGATCTAAAAACACAGCTTGGGATCATGGATTATGTTCTGACATTCGTCATCCCGGGAGGCTGGATATCTGTTTAAAGCTGCGCAGAAGCTTTACATGCCTAGTTTGGTACCCCGGAGGCTATTGGCATTCCAAGCACTGGTAGAGATTTTTGGACGAATTTAAACACAAGCCACCATAACAGGATACTCTTCCAATGTCCAACTTAAGGACTTTAACTAAAAGTGCTAGGTGGGAGACAACCCACCATGGTATGGTCGCTTCTTTTTTAACTTATTTCTTGATAATTGCTTCCATTTTTCCTTTTTATTTATTAAACCTGGAATCATGCATAAGCATTCATGATAGTCATTGCATTCTGCATTTTTCATGCATATATATATATATATATAAAAGTTGCACGACGCGACCGCGTGCCCCATGCGATCGCGTCATTTCGCGAAAAATACTACCCATGCGACCGCGTGACCCACGCGGCCGTGTGATATATATATCGGCGTAAGGATCCAACGGACAGAAAGTTGGGCTGGAATCGTGCGGCCCTTGTGCGATTCGCACAAATTAGCCCACGCGATCGCATGCCCCATGCGATCGCGTCACTTACCCAATACCAATACCACGCGACCGCGTGAGTGACGCGATCGCGTCGGATGGATTGCACATCACCCCAAAAGGAGACAGAGAGTTGCGCTAAAATGGTGCTGGAGTCGTGCGTTTAGCACGACTTCCCGCGACGCGATCGCGCGACCCATGCGATCGCGTCACCCTTCTTTCCCCCCTCTCATGCGATCGCGCACCCCACGTGATCGCGTCACTCCCATTCTCGTCCCAACCACGCGACCACGTGCCCCACGCAGCCGCGTGGATTCGAAAATATAACCCTCCAGCCCGCGAACCCTATCAGTCGCGCAGCCCTCATCCCCAACCCTCTTCCCCTTCTCTGCCTCCTCTCCCTCCAACCACCACCCACCACCTTCCAGCCACCACCGCACCATCCCCCAGACGCCGCCGCCGACCCGCCATCCCACCCCTATCCTCTTCCTCCAACACTTAACCTAAACCCTCTCTCCGCCACCAACCCCCTCCGCCGCCACCATCGCGTCGCCGTGCACCACCACCGCACCGGACATCGCCGCAGCCACCTTCTTCCCTGTCCCACCCCTTCCGCTTACCAGGTTCCGCAATACACAGCCCTTTCTATCTGTTCGTTATTTTTCTGTATTTTTTCTGTTTATGTTCATAATTAGGATAGCTAGACTTGCATGTTGTGGTGGATTTTCAGGTTGTTAGGTAGCTTAGGCTGTGGTTAGTGGATCTAGGTTTGTTTACTTGCACTGTTCTTACTTCTGTTTTATCCTATGTGCAAATCTGTTGCTGCTATAATCATGATTCATATGCTGCTTTCTTGTATGTTGCTGCTGTTTACATTGCGTTTTTATGTTTATTTTATATCTATGTACATGCAGCTTGATTTTTTTTAATTCATATGAACTGATTAAATTGCTGTTTATTTTCCGGGACAATCCAATTTTAGCCGAAATATTGCCCAAATTTTTTTTAAATTTGTTTTCATTCATGTTTTGGTTTCGCATTTCTGAAATCTGTTTTGCTCTGCTTTACCCAAACCACTACATGAATGCTATGGCAGACCTTCTCACCCTTTTTGATTTCCTGGTTCATAAACTGCTTGTTCAATTATGAGTACTTCTATTCTTACCTATGAATTCTTGTTATATGGAATTTTTTTTCTATGCCACTTACCTTCCTAACTCACTAATTTTAATTTACTAATTTCTTTTTCAAATCCTAACCATACTAACCCTTTTGATCTCTTTTCTAATTATTTTCACTTTCCTCTAACTTTCTAACTATGGCATATTGCTTATTTTTTTTCCATTTAACATAAATTCAATCACATTTCATATACTCATTTTCCTTATTCTATTCCTCCCTTACCGCTTTGAGTTCCCTTTGTTTAAATTGCCTATTTACTTTCCTATTTTTTTATCCATTCCTGATTTTCTGTTTTTCAGGATGTCTGCCTCACAGAGGAAAGGTAAAGGCAAGGCCACTGGCAAGCGCAAGAGAGGAGATTCCTCCCAGTCCATCATTGCTCTAATGCACGATTCATCCTGGCGGGAGAAGAACTTCACACCGCAGGAGAAAGCTAACCAGCTGCTTCCTGCAAATGATCCTATAAAATTTGCAAACCAGTATTGTGAACTGAAGTACCCGGCTTTTGCAAACTCCAGAAATCTATACCTGGAACGTACCTTGAAGATTCCAGAGGCCCTCCAGCATTACACTACTGAGCAAATCAAGCAACGGGGATGGTTCTTTCTGGAGAGACCACTGACAGAGGTCAATGCATCTTGGGTCAGGGAATTCTATTGTAACTACTACCTTACTACCCTTGATGCAGTGAACCTAAGGGGAAAGCAAATTCTGGTCACAGAGGAAGCCATAGAGACCATTCTCCAGCTCCCAGCCATGTCCGATCAGCCAGATGGTTTTGCACAGGCTGAGGAGGACTTGGGCCAGATGCAGTTTGACTGGGATGCTGTGAAGGCACGGATTGCTCTCGACCCTGCTGTTCCTTGGGAGATGGGTCAGAACACCACTATGCCTAGAGGAATCAAGAGAGTGTACTTGAACGATGAGGCTCGGCTATGGCATCAGATCTTGAGTAATTTTGTGATGCCGAGTACTCACGAGATGGAGATCCCGGCTACCATGATCACCCTCTTTTGGTGTGTGCTGGAGGGTAAGGACATATACTTACATCGTTTTATCTGGCATTATATGGCCAGGGCCCACGTACGAGGCACCATCCCCTTTCCTTACCTGGTTACACGGCTAGGCCGTCAGGCTGATGTGCCTTGGGAGGATGCCGATGAGAGACCACCAGCAGCGGACTGCAGGAAGATCATCCCGCACAGCAGGAACTTCCTTGCTTTGGGCTACAGACCACCACCTGTCACTGCTACTGATGAGACAGCCCCTCCGTCTGCTGGACCCTCTTCATCCACAGCTGCCCCAGCTGCCCCTGCTGCCACCACTGCACCTCCACCCGCCTCTGAGCCGGTCTATCGCCTCGTGCACCGTCTATTCCGCCAGCTTGATCAGATGGAGTGCCGTAACAGGCGCCGGTATGAGAGATTAGAGCGCCGCAGCAGGCGACACTATTCCCATCTGAAGCTGATGATCTGACAGGGCGCCGACATCCCCTCCGAGCCCAACACCCCTTCAGAGCCATCAGAGGATGAGCACGAGGAGGAGGATGAGCACGAGGAGGAGCCTTATTCCCAGGCAGAGACTCATCAGAAGGCAGCCACAGAGCAGGCTGCCCCGCATCAGGAGATTATGCCCCAGATAGAGGCTGCAGATCCGGAGATCCCGCTCCAGTCCGTACCACCTCCACAGCAGCCAGACCCTCAGCCCACCACCCCCACGGAGACCCCAGCTACCATCCCTACCATTGATGACACTCCTTCACACCAGGCTTGATTGAGCATCGAGGACGATGCTTCATTTTAAGTGTGGGGAGGTCGCCATCTCTGGCGTTTATTTTGGTGAACCACTACATACTTTTTCTTTTATTTTGGATATTTTTCTGTATTTTTCTCTTTTTCTTTTACTATTATTTTCTGAGTACTTATACATTGCTACTTGTGTATTTTACTCTATTTTCTGCATTTTGCATTTTTTGTTCATATTTTAGTTATTTAGTTTAGTTTGCAATTCTGATTTATTAGTGGATTAATTAGTATAGTTTACCCTTTTTAGCATAAGATAGTATAGTTTAAATAGAAAAATATAAAAAGGAAGTAATCTAGAAACTTTGACAGAATCAAAACAACCCACACCTTGTATATATAGCATTACATGTTAGTTGACAACATTTCATCAAGGAGGAAGATTAAAACTTTAAAAGCTACCCTAAATAATTTTTTTCAAGAGAATAATGGGAATTTTTAACTAAACCTGCATACAATATATGAATGATATATGATGCTTGAGTTAGAGAACACACAGCCTGTGAGTCTTGAGCTTAAATTGTATGGTTGCATTCAAACCATAATTTCATTTCTGTGTGTCACATTTCTTTTTATTCTGATATTCTTTACTTTGCTTTAATCTATATGTCCAATTATAGAATATAGGATAGATACATACCAAGAGAATGATTGAGGCCATCATTTGATTTTAGCTCACTCACCCCAAATCAGCCTACCTTTTACATCACCCTTGTTAACCCCCTTGAGCCTTTCAAAACTCCTTTATTCTATTTAGCCAAATTACTAGCCTTAAGCAGAAAAATAAAATAAAATCCCAAGTGAATCCTTGGTTAGCTTAAGATAGAAAATTATAAATAGAGTTAAATGTGGGAAACCTTTTGGGAACATGGATGATAGAAACAAAAGGTAGAGAAGTTAAAAGGAATAAAATAAAATTTGGGAAGCATGCTCATGAGAAAATCTAAATGATTCAATTATCATGTGCATTAAAAAAAAAGTTATTTTTCAGCATCTAAATAAAAGGGAATACAAAAAGGAAATTCCCCAATGAAAATAATGCACATGGAATAAAAAATAAAATAAAATAAAAAGTAAAACATGAGCATGTAACAATAAGTGGGAAATTATGGGAAATTAGGTAAAGAAATTTTATTTTACTAGATGTGTATGTTAGGTGAGATCTTAGTTTAATTAGGGATTCGCTTATTAGCTCACTTAAACCTATACATAAATCCTTACCTTTACCTTGGCCCCATTACAACCTTAATTAAGACCTCATGACTTTTTGGTATGACTATATTCTATAATTGTTGATTGGTTAAATAAAAAACAAACTGTAGAAATTAAGAATAAAAAAAGAAAAATAGAGTGAATAAACCCAATAAACACTGAGTGACTAGAGAGTAAAACACAAAATCCAATGAGGGTTCAATAACTCATCAACATATATCTGTGCTTTAAATTTACTAATTGTTTTGCAAGTTTGTACAATGTTTTCCTTCCCATCTCATTTGCTAAAGTGCTTTATTATTTAAGGGTTGGCTATATATATATACACAACTCCTTGAGAATGTGAATTAACTTAGCTACATGTAAGCTTTATATATGAGTGGAAGAATTAGAATTGCATGACTCATTAGGTAGATGCATTTAGCATAGGTTGCATTTCATAACATTCCATCACTTTAACCTTAACTATTTACCTTGGATTCAACATGAGGACATGCTAGTGTTTAAGTGTGGGGAGGTTGATAAACCCATATTTCATGAGTTCTTTTGTACTTAATTAGAGTGATTTATTCAACTCTTCACCTACTTATTCACATTAATTGCATGGTTTTACTTTCCCTTCCTTATTATGTCATGTTGTGAAAAACATGTTTCCTAAGCTTTAAAAATTAATTATTTTAATTATCTTTATTTCCATTCGATGCCGTGATTAGTGTGTTGAGTAGTTTCAGATTTTCTAAGGCAGAATGACTTAAAGGATGAAAAAGGAAACATACTAGAATGGAAGGAATAAGCAAAACGGAGCTTTAAGGAAATTGGTATCCACGCGATCGCATAGATGACGCGATCGCGTGCCAAGCACAAATCAGCAGCGACGCGGCCGCATGACTGACGCGACCGCGCGGCTTAAGTAGAATACATATGACGCGGTCGCATGACTGACGCGACCGCGTGGCAAGGAAAAGCTCCAAATGACGCGACCGCGTGACCCACGCGGACGCGTGACAGAGGCCACGCACCAGAAATTATAGAATACGCCCCCAGCAAATTTTGAAGCCCTTTTTGGCCCAGATCCAAGTACAGACAGCATAGACCAGAGGTTATAAAGTGTGGGAATGCTTCCATTCACAGATTATTTGCTTCTCACCTTCTAAACCCCGATTACAACCTTTATAGCCAATAATAAGAACTTACTTCCTCGCAGTTCCTTGAGAAGACGACCAGAGGTTTGAATACTCGGTTAACAATTTTTAAGGGGTTTGTTACTTGTGACACCCAACACGTTTGTACGAAGGGATTTTTGCCGGTTTAGAAACTATATCTACAACGCAACCGTTTCTATGAATTTCTTTACTGGTAAAAAACCCGACGTCAGTCATTTTGGAACGTATGCATACAAAAGAATGCCTTTTGGCTTGTGTAATACACCGGCTACTTTCCAAAGATGCATGATGAGTATTTTCTCAGATCTTATTGAGAGCTGTATGGAAGTTTTCACGGATGATTTTAGTGTTTATGGTGATTCATTTAGTCTTTGCTTAGATAGTTTAGCTAGAGTATTAGAGAGGTGTGTTAGTTAAAACCTTGTGTTAAATTTTGAAAAATGTCATTTTATGGTAAAACAAGGTATTATTCTAGGACACATTGTTTCTAATACTGGTATTTCTATAGATCCAGCAAAGGTAGATGTGATTTCTAGTTTGCCTTATCCCTCCTCCGTGAGGGAAGTCCGTTCGTTCCTTGGTCATGCAAGTTTCTACCAGAGATTTATCAAGGACTTCAATAAGGTAGCATTGCCTTTATCCAGACTGCTGCAGAAAGATGTGGAGTTCGAGCTGAATGCGGACTATAAGGAGGCGTTTGATAAGCTGAAGCTTGCCTTGACTCAAGTTCTGATTGTGAGAGGACCGGACTGGAGCCAGCCTTTTGAGATTATGTGTGATGCCTCCAACCATGAAGTGGGAGCGGCACTGGCTCAGCATGAAGGTAAGGATCTTTTCGTAATAGCTTATGCTTCTAAGACATTAGATGCTGCTCAGTCTAATTATACTACCACTGAAAAAGAGCTTCTGGCTATTGTTTTTGCTCTGGATGAATTCCAAGCCTATTTACTTGGTACTAAGGTGGTAGTGTACTCAGACCATGCAGCTCTAAAATATTTATTAGCTAAAAAATAGTCCAAACCAAGGTTAATATGGTGGATACTGTTGCTGCAAGAATTTAATTTAGAAATTAAGGATAGGAGTGGTTCCCAGAATTTAGTGGCAGACCACTTGAGTCGCCTTGAGCACATCAAGGATGACTCCACTCCTATCAATGATGCTTTTCCATTTGATAGATTGCATGCAATATCTGAAGTAGTTCATTGGTATGCACCTGTAGCTAATTATCTAGTTAGCCATACTTTCCCTCCTAATTTTACTAAGCATCAAAGAGACAAGATGAAAAGCGAGTCCAAATATTATATATGGGATGACCCATATTTATGGAGGTATGGTGCTGAGCAGATAATTAGAAGGTGTGTGTGATAAACCCATATTTTATGATATATTTTGTGCTTAGTTTGAGTGATTTATTCAATCCTTCACCCACTTATTCATATTAATTGCATGGTTTTACTTCTCCTTCCTTATTATGTGATGTATGTGAAAAACATGTTTCCTATGCTTTTAAATTAATTATTTTAATCACCTTTAATTCCATTCGATGCCGTGATTAGTGTGTTGAGTAGTTTTCAGATCATCTAAGGTATGAATGACTTAAAAGATGGAAAGGAAACATACAAAGATGGAAGGAAAGCACAAAATGGAGCTCTTGAAGAAACTGGCATCCACGCGATCGCATGGGCGACGCGGACGCATGCCAAGCGCAAAGAAGCAGCGACGCGGCCGCATGACTAACGCGACCGTGTGCCTTAAGCAGAACGAATATGACGCGGTCGCATGACTGACGCGACCGCGTGACAAAAAAAGCTCCAATGACGCGACCGCATGACCCACACGGACGCGTGACAGAGGCCACGCACTAGAAATTACAGAAAACGCTCATAGCAAATTCTGAAGCCCTTTTTGGCCCAAATCTAAGTCCAGAAGGCATAGACCAGAGGTTATGAAGTGAGGGAATGCATCTATTCAGGGAGAGCTCGCCAATTTAGTCACTTTTCCATGATTTAGATCTAGTTTTGAGAGAGGTTCTCTCCTCTCTCTCTCTCTTAGGATTTAAGACTTCTCTTAGTTTTAGGAGTGACTCTCAATCCCAGGTTCTTTATTTTTATTTATTCTTCCAATTTAGTTTATGAACTCTTCATGTTAGATTATAATTTCCCTTATTAATGTTATTTGAGGTATTTCAATTCATGATTACTTTCTTTAATTTATGTTGTTGTTGCTTTACATCTGAAGGCATTTTAATTCCAGCAAATTTACTTTTTCTTCTTTTGGTCTTGGTTAAGAAAGCAGTAACTCAGGAGTTATCTTATCTCAACATAATTGATAACTGTTATCTTTGCTAATTGAACTGAGCTTCAATAATCCCAACCTTTTCTTAGGAAATAAATAGGATTCGAAGATCAAACTAATTAGTCCCTTGACTTTCCATTACTTTAGTAAAAGTTAACCGAGTGGAATTAAGATTCAACTTTCATTGTTATTGATAGGGATAACTAAGTCTGGACTTCCAGTTTCTCATACCTTGCCAAAAGATTGCTTTACAGTTATTTATTTATTTTAATTGCCATTTAATTTACCCGCCATTAAGTTACTTGTTCCTCATTCTTGAAACCCCAATTTACAACCTCTATAACCAATAATAAGAACATACTTCCCTGCAGTTCCTTGAGAAGATGACCCGAGGTTTAAATACTCGGTTATCAATTTTAAGGGGTTTGTTACTTGTGACAACCAAAACGTTTGTATGAAAGGACTTTTGAAGGTTTAGAAACTATACTTGCAACGAGGATTTATCCGCAAATTTCTAGACCACGCAAAAGTTCCTCTCATCAGTGTGCCTCAATCAAAATTCTAGTCCATTTTAGAGGCCTGCCACTCTTCTGAGAGTGGTGGACATTTTGGCCCTCAAAGAACAGCTAGAAAAATCTTAGACTGTGGATTCTGGTGGCCTACTCTTTTTTAAGATGCTACTGCCTTCTGTAAATCTTGTTCCCCATGCCAAAGGTTTGGTGATATATCTAAGAGGGATGAGATGCCCCAACAGCTTATGCTATTCTGTGAAATTTTTTATGTTTGGGGCATTGACTTCATGGGTCCATTCCCAAACTCTGGTGGTTTCTTATATAAACTGTTAGCTGTAGATTATGTTTCTAAATGGGTGGAAGCAATTCCTACCCGCACTGATGATGCTAACACTGTTGTATCTTTTGTTAGAAACCATATTATTTGTCGCTTTGGGTCACCACGAGCAATCGTGAGTGATCAAGGCACTCACTTTTGTAATAGGAGATTAGCAGGTCTACTGAAGAAGCATGTGATTGTTCACAAAGTGGCAACAGCTTAGCATCCCCAGACCAATGGGCAAGCAGAGGTGTCTAACAGAGAGATAAAGTGCATACTGGAGAAGATAGTAAAGCCTCATAGGAAGGACTGGAACACCAGACTTGTTGATGCGCTCTGGGCGTATCGGACGGCGTACAAGACACCCATTGGGATGAGTCCCTTCCGCCTAGTCTATGGAAAGGCTTGTCACCTCCCAGTGGAGGTGGAACACAAGGCTTTCTAGGCTGTAAGGGAATGCAACATAGGATTTGAGAAGGCTGGTGCTGAAAGGAAGCTGCAACTAGCAGAACTGGAGACCCTTCGACTCGAAGCTTATGACAACTCCAGATTATACAAAGAGAAGGTGAAGGCTGTGCATGACAAACACATAAAGAGAAGAGAGTTTAGACCTGGGGAGCTGGTTCTCCTTTACAACTCCAGGCTGAGGCTCATGCTAGGAAAGCTGAGATCCAGGTGGGAAGGCCCCTACAAAGTAGAGAAGGCAGAGCTATACGGAGTCTTCCACCTGAGTCATCCTTCAAGTTCAAAATTCATCAAGGTCAATAGACATCGCTTAAAGCATTATCATGGTGAGAAAATGAAGGACAATAAAGAGCTAGAGGTCTTCCTCTTGGAAGATCCACCAACAGAAGCAGATTGAGCTTGTGGACCGTCCAACTTAAGAACGTAAAAGCAAAGCGCTAGGTGGGAGACAACCCACCATGGTATGATCGTTCCGTTTTCATTCCTAGTTTTATTTTCTTTTGTTTTTCCGTAGTGTTCATTCATAATTTCTACATATTCATCTGCATTCTGCATTTTGCATTCTGCACACGATGCGCAAGCGTCGCTGACGCGTACGCATCATATGTGTATACGAAACAAGGAAGAATTGACCAGAGAGTTGCGTGGGAGTAGGGCTGGAAGCGTGCCTTAGGCACAAGCAAGACCACGCGTATGCGTCCCTCAAGCGTACGTGTCGCTTGTAATTTCAGCCCACCATGCGTACACGTCCCTCACGCGTACGCGTGACCCTGCAAATCGGCGTAAATGAGTGTATGGCCAGAGAGTTATGATGGTGTGGGGCTGGAACTGTCCTGGGAGCACAAGCCCTATCACGCGTACGTGTCGTTTTCCCACTAAGGCCATCCACGCGTGCGTGTCGTCGTATCCAATTTTGGCACATGTGCGTACAAGACAGAGAGTTGTGTGCGCGCGGAGCTGCCTTCGTGCCAATTGCACAACCCATCTCACGCGTACGCGTCCCTGATGCGTACGTGTCACCTGAAGATAGCGCGATCCATGCGTACGTGTGATGCACGCGTACGCGTCGCATGCGACGCACAAATCATCCACTTCAACGCCTGATTTCAAATCTCCCCTCCCCCAATCCTAATTCTTTTCAATCCTAATTATTTCTTTCTTCTTTTTTTCTTCTTCCTTTTTCTTTCTTACTTTCTACTACTTTCTTCTTTCCTTCTTCATCTCCTTCATCAAGTTTCTTTTTCTTCCTCTCATCTACTCTTTCATTATTGCGTTTATTTATGTTTTTTTCTTCTCTATCTTTCTTTTAGCTTACTTATTTATGGTTTCTTTTTCTTTTCTTTTTCATGCATTCTTATGTTGGTATTGGAGTTTTATTTGGGTATTACCTTATTATCCTGAAGCTTGTGGTTATTATTTGGAGTGATTTGACAATTGATATTTTAAATTGGCTCTCATATACATTTGGATTATATTATTTTCATTCCTGTTCTATCTTGCCCACCAAGTGTTTGTGAAAAAGCTCTTATGGCATCTTGAACTCTATTTTGTTTTACTCTTCTACTTAAATACCTTTTTTTCACAACCCTTGCACTCCACATGTATTTGGGATTATCATTAATAATTGTCATCATACACATACTCTCTATATTGGCACACTTAATTTTTAATGCTTGAGTTATGCTTCTCATGCCTATTCTTTGCATGCTTTTACCTCTTGCATCTATTTAATCATGAATCGCCTTATTGCTCTTCATTGATGTCTTACCTACATGTTGTAGCTACCATGTATTTGAGCTAACATCTTTCCTTTGCCATTCATTATCACTTGGAATTTTCTCCCTTCCGGTTTTGGTTATTTATATTTCACACTCTTCCTTTTTCTTCTTCCTTAGGCATGGGTACCAAGAAAAGAAAAGAGAAGGCCACTGACAAGCCACCGGCTAGGAGAGGAACCAAGAGAACATTGGCAAAGGCTCTTCCATCTACCAGTGTCAAGCCACAAACAAAGCGGGTGAAAAAGATTATTAAAGTTGATGAATCAGAGAAAGCCTTTCCCACTCGGGACTCCACACAGTTTGCTAACCGTTATTGTGAACAGATGTTCCCCATCCTGGCTGAGAGGAACTACAACAATGAGCATCTACTCATTGTCCCAACATACTTTATTGATTTTGTGGAGCCCCGAATTGAGAGAAGACAGTGGGAATTTTTGAGGAAGCAGCCGCGAGAGGCCAACTTATCCTGGGTAGTTGAATTCTACTCAAACTTTTACTCGCCTACTCTACAGACTGTCTTCGTCTATCAGCAGTAGGTCCCTGCCTCCGAGAGTGCCATACAGAGAGTATTGGACCTTCCAACTAGTTTTGAGGGATGGGATGCATATCAAGAAAAATCTCATAAGCGCCAGATGTATCAGTTCAACTGCGATAGCGTACTTGGAGTTATAGCCCAACCTGGCAGCAAGTGGATCTATGGGCAACATCATTCAAAATCCAAGAGCATATCAGCCCAGTCACTCACCCTGGAGGCTCACGTGTGGGCACAGATTATGTCCCACTATGTCTTTTCGAGCACTCACAAGTCGACCTTCACAGTCGACATGGCTGTTCTCATCTGGTGCATCCTGACAGAGCAACCCCTCAACTTGGCCCAACACATCTGGGATGCCATGGGACATGTAAAGATCGTGGGCAACCTGCCTTTCCCCGCCTTGGTTTTAGATTTAGTCTCTGCAGCAGGTGTGTCCTCTTGGGCAGGTGACATGAAGGTCATCATCCCTAGAGCAGACCAGTATGCCCCGACCGAAAAGTACATCAAGCCGCCAGTTCCATCTGCGAGCCGGCCTGTAGGCCCATCTTTGGATACTCCTCCTACTTCTACTCCACCATTATCCACACCACAAGCATCATCCATCCATCAGATGTTCCTACAGATCCTTGAAAGGTTCGACCGGTAAGACCGGCGAATGGAGCAAATGGAACGCCGTAACAAGCGCAGATACAACTATCTGAAGGAACTCATAACTGGTATCCACCCACCTCCAGAACAGAAGGACACTCCAGACTCCCCTTCATCAGTAGTATAGAGAGCCAAGGCGAACCAGACACTGGAGGCGACGCTTCCAGCCTTCCCTTGCTCCTTATTGATGGCACGGAGGACCGTGCCAAGCCTTAAGTGTAGGGAGGTCAGTCCTTGACTTCCGGAGGTAAGCTCTTTCTCTCTCTTAACACTAACATTTGACTTTTTCTTTGTTAGATAGGATAGATTGCATGTTAATAATTGTTTGCATGTATATTTTACTTAGTTAAAGTAATGAGTTTCCTTTTAAGACCCTTTTTATAGAATTTCACTAATTTAAATTGAAAACTTTTTCATTAAACTTGTTTGAAGACTATAATCTGGAACATGAATTATAGCTAAGAACTCACAACCTGTGAGATCTAAGCTTAATTACATGGTTACATTATTTAACCATAATATTTTATTCTTGTGTGTTCTCTTCTCTATGACTACAATCTATATTTTGTTCCATTCTATATGTCCATTGTTTAGTATATTTACATGCTTGCATATGATTGAATCCATCATTTGTTATTAGCTCACTTATCCCAAAAAAGCCTAACCTTTTAATCACCTTTGTTAGCCACCTTGAGCCTTTTTATCTTCATTTATTCTGTATTTTACCATATCACTAGCCTTAAGCGAAAAAATAAATTAATTACCCCAAATTGAATCTTTGGTTAGCTTAAGTTAGAGATTGTGTATCAATTAAGTGTGGGAAACTGTGGGAACTTGGGTTGATGAAAGTGTACAGTGTTTCATTGACAAAATATTGGGAAATTGGGTACCTACTCATGTGAGACCAGAAGAATTAAAAAAAAATCCATGTGCATTGGTATGTTATGTTTGCTTTTATATTTTTAATCAAAAATAATAATAATAATAATAATAATAATAATAATAATAATAATAATAAATTATAATATAAATAAATAAATAAATAAGGGGACAAAATTACCCCAGTGCTAAGTTTAATAAAAGGTCAATGCATATGTGGTGAAAATTAAAAAAATATTTGGTACATGAGTATGTGATACAAAAGTGGGAAATATGGGTAGCTAGGCATGATTTTAGAGTTACATAGAGTGTGTGTGTGTGTGTTAGGTAAGAGTTTAGGTTAGTCAAAGATTCATATTATAGCTCACTTGGCCATACATATATCCTCACCCTTACCTTAGCCCCATTACAACCTTGAAAAGACCTCATGATGTTTGCATTGGTATACTAAATTTTTGTTGATTGGTTAGATGAAGAACAAAGTTTAGAAAGCATGATTAGAGAAGAGTAGAGTGAATTAACCCTAGACACTTGAGAGACTAGAGTGACATACACTACTAGTGAGGGTTCAATGATTGATTCTATGTTCCCTACTTTCATGAGCTATCTTCTTACAAGTTTACTTGTCTTTTGTTGTATGATTTGAATTAGTGGAATCTAATTTATTTTTGTCTTGGAGAACTTATTTGCTTTTAACCAAGTAGATAGAATCATCATAGCATATAGTTGCATTCATAGGTTGCATCTCATGAGTCTTACTTTTTTCCATTCATTCTTTATATCTCCTTGAGCTTAGCATGAGGACATGCTAATGTATAAGTGTGGAGAGATTGATAAATCACTATTTTATGGTTTATCTTGTGCTGATTTGAGTGGCTTTTATCAAGTCTTTGCACACTTATTCATACAATTTGCATGATATTACAATTCCTTCTTAGGTTTGTTCTATAATTGAAAAGCTTGCTTCCTAAGCCTTTAAATTGTATATCTTTTATCCCTCTTTATACCATTCGATGTCGTGATATGTGCGTTAAGTGTTTTCAGGCTTTATAGGGCAGGAATGACTTAGAGGATGGAGAGGAAGCTTGCAAAAATGGAAGGAGCACAAGAAATAAAGGAGACAACCAGCGAGGAGCGACGTGCACGCATGGCTCACGCGTGTGCGTGCCTGACGCGTACGCGTGACAAGGAAAATCGCCAAACGACGCGCACGCGTGACTGACGCGTATGCATGACATGCGCTACTTGTAGAAAATGCTGGGGGCGATTTTGGGCCGACTTTGGACCCAGTTTCCGGCCCAGAAACGCAGACTAGAGCCAGGGGACGAGGAGAGACTCAACACACATTCTCATTCGCATAGTTGTTTTTAGTTTTAGTTTTGAACCTTAGAGAGAAATACCACTTCCTCTAGGTTCCCTTTACATTCATAGATCTCTAGTTCTATGCTTTTGCTTTGGATATTAAGAGTCACTACCTCCATTGAAGTTGTTATTATTCTAGTTTGCTTTCTTATTCCTTTACTCTTTTGATTGCTTATTAATCTTGTTCAGATACATATGTTGCATTTTGGGATTTATTAATGCAAAGAACTATTTTTACTTTTAATTAATTTTCAATTCCTATTTTATTTAATTTATCATGTCTTCTTCTAATATTTCTGTGAATGTTATATTCATATCAATGGAGTAAACTCCTAACTTGACTTGGGGGTTGATTAAAAAGAGACCCTAGAGTTGAAAGATGATGAGCGCATAATTTATACGCTTTTTGGAATTGTTTTTAGGTAGTTTTTAGTATGTTTTAGTTAACTTTTATTATATTTTTATTAGTTTTTATGCAAAAATCACATTTTTGGACTTTACTATGAGTTTGTGTGTTTTTCTGTAATTTCAGGTATTTTCTGGCTGAAATTGAGGGGCCTAAGCAAAAGTCTGATTCAGAGGCTGAGAAAGGACTGTAGATGCTATTGGATTCTGACCCTCCTACACTCGAAGTGGATTTTCTAGAGCTACAGAAAGCCAATTGGCGCGCTCTCAATTGCGTTGGAAAGTAGACATCTTGGGCTTTTCAGCAATATATAATAGTCCATACTTTGCCTGAGATTTGATGGCCCAAACTGGCGTTAAACGCCAGCCAAAGGCGTAAAATGCCGGAACTAGCACCAGAACTGGAGTTAAACGCCCAAACTGGCATCCATGCTGGCGTTTAACTCTATAAAAGGCCTATGCACGTGTAAAGCTCAATGCTCAGCCAAAGCACACACCAAGTGGGCCCCAGAAGTGGATTTCTACACTATCTGCACTTAGTTACTTATTTTCTGTAATCCTTTGTAACTAGTTTAGTATAAATAGCACTTTTTACAATTGTAATCAAATCATCTTATCATCTTTGGACTTTTATGTTACATTTGGAAGGCTGGCCAGTCGGCCATGCCTAGACCTTTTTCTCTTATGTATTTTCCAACGGTGGAGTTTCTACACCTCATAGATTAAGGTGCGAAGCTCTGGTATTCTTCATGAATTAATGTAAGTATTATTGTTTCTCTTTCAATTCACGCTTACTTCTTCTCCAAGATATACTCTCGTACTTAATTCTGTTAAGTCAGAATGAAGCGGTGACCCGTGACAATCACCCACTATCTTCGTTACTCGCTTAGCCAAGATCCGCATGCCTGACAACCACAAGCGGTCTACATGATGTTCAACGTAGTCATTGGACGACAGCCGGAGTATAATCTCTTGGGTCTCTGATCCACGGATTTGACTTGCTGGTGCACGAAATTGTGATCTCAACTGCGCCAAGAACTTGGTACGCACGTTCATAATCTCAATTCTTTTTCACAACTCCGCACAACTAACCAGCAAGTGCACTGGGTCGTCCAAGTAATAAACCTTACGTGAGTAAGGGTCGATCCCACGGAGATTGTCGGCTTGAAGCAAGCTATGGTCATCTTGTAAATATCAGTCAGGTAGATTTCAAATGGTTATGAGATTTTGATAATTAAAATAAAAATAAAATATAAAATAAGATAGAGATACTTATGTAATTTATTGGTGAGAATTTCAGATAAGCGTATGGAGATGCTTTGCTCCTTCTAAATCTCTGCTTTCCTACTGCCTTCATTCAATCATTCATACTCCTTTCCATGGCAAGCTGTATGTTGGGGGGTCACCGTTGTAAATGGCAACCGTCTGTCCTCTCAGTGAAAATGATCCAAGTGCGCTATCACCGCAAGGCTAATCATCTGTCGGTTCTCGATCTTGTTGGAATAGGATCCATTGATCCTTTTGCGTCTGTCACTACGCCCAACACTCGCGAGTTTGAAGCTCGTCATAGTCATCCCATCTCAGATCCTACTCGGAATACCACAGACAAGGTTTAGACTTTCCGGATCTCAAGAATGCTGCCAATAATTCTAGCTTATACCACGAAGACTCCGATCTTTCGGAATGGAGGCTAAGAGATAAACACTCAAGCTATTGCAGATATAACGGAAGTGGTTGTCAGGCACGCGTTCATAGGTGAGAATGATGATGAGTGTCACGGATCATCACATTCATCAGGTTGAAGTGCGAGTGAATATCTTGGAATAAGAATAAGCTTGAATTGAATAGAAAAACAATAGTACTTCGCATTAATTCATGAGGAACAGCAGAGCTCCACACCTTAATCTATGGGGTGTAGAAACTCCACCGTTGAAAATACATAAGTGATAATGGTGTTCATTGGCTTCGTCCCCAGAGGGGGAACCAGAATAACCAAGAAATAAAAGTGGTCAAAAGACTCCGAATACAATAGTAAAAAGTCCTATTTATACTAAACTAGTTACTAGGGTTTACAGAGATAAGTAAATGATGCAGAAATCCACTTTCGGGACCCACTTGGTGTGTGCTTGGGCTGAGCATTGAGCTTTACACATGTGGAAACTTCTCTTGGAGTTAAACGCCAGGTTGCAGCCTGTTTATGGCGTTTAACTCTATTTTGTAACCTGTTTCTGGCGTTTAACTTCAGAATAGGGCAGGAAATTGGCATTTGAAACGTCAGTTTGCATCGTCAAAACTCCGGCAAAGTATGGACTATTATATATTTCTGGAAAGGCCTGGATGTCTACCTTCCAACTCAATTGAGAGCGCGCCAATTGGGTTTCAGTAGCTCCAGAAATTTCACTTTGAGTGTAGGGAGGTCAGAATCCAACAGCATCTGCAGTCCATTTTCAGCCTCTGAATCAGATTTTTGCTCAGGTCCCTCAATTTCAGCCAGAAAATACCTGAAATCACAGAAAAACACATAAACTCATAGTAAAGTCCAGAAATGTGAATTTTGCATAAAAACTAATAAAAAAAAGTAAAAACTAACTAAATTATACTAAAAACTATGTAAAAATAATGCCAAAAAGCGTATAAATTATCCACTCATCACATCCCTCTCCTGACAACAGAGCATTCGAATCCGTGAGATTAGAAACTTCGTGGTAGAGGCTAGAACTAATTGGCAGCATTCCTGAGATCCAGAAAGTCTAAACCTTGTCTGTGGTATTCCGAGTAGGATCTGGGACGGGATGACTGTGACAAGCTTCAAACTCACAAATGTTGGGCGCAGTGACAGTGTGCAAAAGGATAGAGAGATCCTATTCCGACACAAGTGAGAATCGACAGATGATTAGCCGTGCGGTAGCTGTGCCTGGTATTTTTCATCCGAGACGAGAAATCCGACAGTTGATTAGCCGTGCAGAAACCGTACCTGGTACTTTTCATCCGAGAGGACGGATGGTAGCCATTGACAACGGTGATCCACCAACATACAGCTTGCCATGGAAGGGAGCATGCATGATTGGAAGAAGACAATAGGAAAGCAGAGGTTCAAAGCAACAAAGCATCTCCAAACACTTATCTAAAATTCCCACCAATGAATTATATAAGTATCTTATTTTATTTTATGTTTTATTTATCTTTTAATTATCAAAACCTCATAACCATTTGAATCCGCCTGACTAAGATTTACAGGATGGCCATAGCTTGCTTCAAGCCGGCAATCTCCGTGGGATCGACCCTTACTCGCGTAAGGTTTTATTCCTTGGACGACCCAGTGCACTTGCTGGTTAGTTGTACCGGAGTTGTGAAAAATGTGATCACAATTTCGTGCACCAAGTTTTTGGCGCTGTTGATGGGGATTGTTCGAGTTTGAACAACTGACGGTTCATCTTGTTGCTTAGATTGGGTAATTTTATTTTATGTTTAAGCTTTTTATTTTAATTTTCGAAAAAAAATTTAGTTTTTGAAAAATTCATAAAAATTTTTAAGAATGAATTCCACCTTAGAGCTTCATGATGATATGTTGAAGCCTGGCTGGCTATTAAGCCATGTCTAATCTTTTGGACTGAGGTTTCCACTTATCATTGCAGGAGCCTTTGGATTCTTATTTATTAGATTGTTGTATATAATGTTATGCTAAAGCTTGGCTGGCCATATGGCCATGTCTAATTCTTTTGGACCGAAGCTTTAGACTAATATTGCATGAATCCTGGAATTCTTATTAAAAATTTTGAATTTCTTTATTTTCTTTTTCCAAAATAATTTTGAAAAAAAATACAAAAAAATTAATAAAATAGAAAAACCAAAAAAAAATTTTGTGTTTCTTGTTTGAGTCTAGTGTCAAATTTTAAGTTTGGTGTCAACTGCATGTTTTTAATTTTTCTTAGATTTTCAAAAATTCATGCATTGTGTTCTTCTTCGATCTTCAAGTTGTTCTTGATGATTTTCCTTGTTTGATCTTACATTTTTCTTGTTTTGTGTCTTTTCTTGTTTTTCATATGCATTTTCGAATTATTAGTGTCTAAAGTTTAAAAATTTTTAAGTTTGATGTCTTGCATGTCTTTCTTTTCTTAAAAATTTTCAAAAATATGTTCTTGATGTTCATCATGATCTTCGAAGTGTTCTTGGTGTTCATCTTGACATTCAAAGTGTTCTTGCATGCATTATTTGTTTTGATCTTAAATTTTTATGTTTTGTTTCATTTTGTTATTTTTCTCTCTCCTCATTAAAAATTCAAAAGTCAAAAAATATCTTTTCCTTATTCTTCTCATAATTTTCGAAATTTTGAGTTTACTTGGTCAAAAACTTTTAAAATTTAGTTGTTTCTTGTTAGTCAAGTCAAAATTTCAATTTAAAAACTTTATCTTTTCAAATCTTTTTCAAAATCAATTATTTTTAATTTTTTTTATGATTTTCGAATTTCATTCTTAAAATTTTTCAAAATATTTTTCATTTTTCTTTTAATGTTTTCGAAAATTTTAAAACTAATTTTTCAAAATCTTTTTTTTTATTTTTACTTCATATTTTCGAAAACTTTACTAACAATTAATGTTTTGATTCAAAAATTTCAAGTTTGTTACTTTCTTATTAAGAAAGGTTCAATCTTAAAGTTCTAGAATCATATCTTTTAATTTCTTGTTAGTCAAGTCATCAACTTTAATTTTAAAAATCAAATCTTTTTAATTTCTGTTTCAATTCTTTTTCAAAATAAATTTCAATAATATCTTTTTCAAAATTTATTTTCAAATCTTTTTCAATTAACCACTTGACTTGTTTGTTTTAATTTTAAAAAATTTACTAATTCTTATATTTTTCAAAACCACCTAACTACTTTTCTCTTTCATTAATTTCGAAAACGAACTAACAAATTTTTCAAAAATCTTTTTAATTAACTAATTTATTTATTTTTCAATTTGCTTTTATTTCTTTTCCTAAATTTCGAATTATAACTTATAATTAAAATAAAAAAAAAATATTTTTCTTTTTCTTTCATTAATATTCGAATTCTCTCTCTCATCTCTTTCTATTTATTTATTTAATTACTAATACTTCTCTTCTACTCATAATTCGAACTCCTCTCTCTTCTCTCTGTTCGAATTACTCATCTCCTCTTTCTTCTCATTTTTTTATTCTTCTATTCTTATACTCACATAAAGGAATCTCTATACTGTGACATAGAGGATTCCCATTCTCTCTTTGTTCTCTTCTTTTTCATATGAGCAGGAACAGGGATAAGGACATTCTTGTTGAAGCTGATCCTGAACCTAAAAGGACTCTAAAGAGGAAGCTAAGAGAAGCTAAAGCACAACACTCCGGAGAGGACCTTACAAAAAATTTTGAAAAAGAAGCATACATGGCAGCCGAACCCAACAACAATGGTGGAGATGCAAAGAAGATGCTTGGTGACTTTACTACACCAACTTCCAACTTCTATGAAAGAAGCATCTCAATTCCTGCAATTGGAGCAAACAACTTTGAGCTTAAGCCTCAATTAATTTCTCTAATGCAGCAGAATTGCAAGTTTCATGGACTTTCATTGGAAGATCCTCATCAGTTCTTAGTTGAATTCTTCCAAATCTGTGACACTGTTAAGACAAATGGGGTTAATCCCGAGGTCTACAAGCTTCTCCTTTTCCCCTTTGTTGTGAGAGACAGAGCTAGGATATGGTTGGACTCACAACCTAAAGAAAGTCTGAACTCTTGGGAAAAGTTGGTCAATGCTTTCTTGGCCAAATTTTTTCCACCTCAAAAGATGAGCAAGCTTAGAGTGGAAGTCCAAACCTTCAGACAGAAAGAAGGTGAATCCCTCTATGAAGCTTGGGAAAGATACAAGTAATTGATCAGAGGGTGTTCTTCTGACATGCTTTCAGAATGGAGCATCTTATGTATATTCTATGATGGTCTGTCTGAATTGTCCAAGATGTCATTGGACCACTCTGCTGGTTAATCTCTTCATCTGAAGAAAACCCCCGCAGAAGCCCAGGAACTCATTAAGATGGTTGCAAACAACCAGTTCATGTACACTTCTAAAAGAAACCCTGTGAATAATGGGATGACTCAGAAGAAAGGAGTTCTTGAGATTGATACTCTGAATGCCATATTGGTTCAGAACAAAATATTGACTCAGCAAGTCAATATGATTTCTCAGAATCTGACTAGATTGCAAGCTGCATCCGGTAGTACTAAAGAAGCCTCCTCTGAAGGAGAAGCTTATGATCCTGAGAATCCTGGAATGGAAGAAGTGAATTACATGGGAGAATCCTATGGAAACACATACAATCTTTCATGGAGGAATCATCCTTATTTCTCATGGAAGGATCAGCAGAAGCCTAATCAAGGCTTCAATAATAATAATAATGGTGGGAGAAATAGGTTTGGCAATAACAAGCATTTTCCATCATCTTCTCAGCAATGGACATCAAATTCTAGGCAGAGCCTCTCTGACTTAGCAACCATAGTCTCTGATCTATCTAAGACCATTCTCAATTTCATGACTGAAATAAAGTCCTCCATCAGAAATTTGGAGGCACAAGTGGATCAGCTGAGTAAAAGAGTTACTAAAACTCCTCCTAGTACTCTCCCAAGCAATACAGAAGAGAATCCCAAAAGAGAGTGCAAGGCCATAACTATAGCCAAAGTGGCCGAACCTGGAGAGAGTAAAAAGGCAGTGATTTCCAGTGAGGAAGACCTTGCTGGACGTCCACTGACCTATAAAGAGTTCCCTATTGAGGAACCAAAGGAATCTGAGGCTCATATAGAGACCATAGAGATTCCATGGAACTTAATGCTGCAGTTCATGAGCTCTGATGAAGATTCTTTCTCTGATGAGGATGAAGATATTGTTGAAGAGCAAGTAGCTTGGTATCTAGGAGTAATCATGAAACTGAATGCCTTGGTTCAACAGAAGTTACCTCAGAAGAAACGGGATCCCGAAAAGTTCTTATTACCTTGTACCATAGGCACCATGACCTTTGAGAAGACTCTGTGTGACCTAGGGTTAGGTATAAACCTCATGCCACTCTCTGTAATGGAGAAACTAGAGATCTTTGAGGTACAAGCTGCAAGAATCTCACTAGAGATGGTAGACAAATCAATGAAACAGGCTTATGGACTTGTAGGGGATGTCTTAGTGAAGGTTGAAGGCCTTTACATCCCTGCTGACTTCATAATCCTAGACACTGGGAAGGATAAGGATGAATCCATTATCCTTGGAAGACCCTTCCTGGCCACAGTAAGGGCTGTGATTGATGTGGACAGAGGAGAGTTAGTCCTTCAATTGAATGAGGACTACCTTGTGTTTATGGCTCAAGGATCTTCTTCTGTAACCATGGAGAGGAAGCATGAAAAGCTTCTCTCAATAGAGAGTCAAACAGAGCCCCCACACTCAACTTTTAAGTCTGGTATTGGGAGGCCACCATTAAGCTCTGAGTCTCTGTGAAGCTCTCTAAGAGCTCACTGTCAAGCTATTGATATTAAAGAAGCGTTTATTGGGAGGCAACCCAATCTTATTTAACTATGTTAATTACTTTTTCATTTCATTTTCCATTGTTAGTTTATGTTTTCTTTGGGTTGATGATCATGTGGAGTCACAAAAATAGCTGCAGAATTAAAGCGGAATAAAAAATAGCATCAAAAATAGCACACCCTGGAGGACAGACTTACTAGTGTTTAAACGCCAGTAAGGATAGCAGAATGGGCATTTAACACCCATGTAGGAAGCATTTTGGGCGTTAAACGCCATAATGGGCAACATTTTGGGCGTTAAACGCCAGAATGGGCAGCATTTTGGGCGTTAAACGCCAGAATGGGCAGCATTTTGGGCGTTAAACGCCAGAATGGGCAGCATTTTAGGCGTTTAACGCCAGAAATGGCAACATTCTGGGCGTTCAAAAAAATGCCCAGTAAAGAAGGATTCCTGGCGTTTAACGCCATCCAGGGTATCTGGTTGGGCGTTAAACGCCCAAAGAGGTAGTCAAGTGGGCATTAAACGCCAGAATGGATAGCATTCTGGGCGTTTAATGCCAGGATGACACAAGGGAGGTAATTTTGTTACCAATTCGATTTTTTTTCAATTTTCATGTTTTAATTCATAATTTTTTGCATCAAACATTTTTTAAACGTTCATCTTTCAATTTCTATTTTCAAATATTAATAATCTTTCCAATTCTTTTTAATTCTTTTTTCCAATTCTTTTCAATTCCTTCCAAAACATTTTCAAAAATTACTTATCTTTTCAAATTCTTTTCAACTCTTTTTAATTTTTCTTGGATACAGTAATAAGTTTTCAAAATTAATTGCATCATTCTTCTTCTACTCCTTTCTATCTTATTTTGCTCGAGGAAGAGCAAACCTTTTATGTTTAGTGTGGAAAAAGCTCTGCTTTTTGTTTTTCCATAACCATTAATGGCACCTAAGGCCGGAGAAACCTCTAGGAAGAGGAAAGGGAAGGCAGTTGCTTCTAACTCCGAGTCATGTGAGATGAAGAAAGTTGTCTCAAAAGCCCATCACTAGAAAGAGGATGGAGCAAACAAGAGAGCCTATTCATGGACCTCAACAAGAGCACTCTATTATCCTCCATGAAATCAGAGAGGACCAAAGAGCCATGAGAGACGAGCAACAAAGGCAAGGAAGAGATATTGAGGAGCTCAAGCACTCCATAGGATCTTCAAGAGGAAGAACTAGTCGCCCTCACTAAGGTGGACCCGTTCTTTAATCTCCTTGTTTATTTTCTTTTCCGTTTTCGGTTTTTATGCTTTATGTTTTGACTATGTTTTTGTCTTCATTACATGATCATTAGTATTTAGTGTCTATGTATTAAAGTTATGAATGTTCCATGAATCTTTCACCTTTCTTAAATGAAAAATATTTTCTGAAAAAGAAAAAGAAGTACATGAATTTCGAATTCTATGTTGAAAATAATTTAATTATTTTGATGTGGTGGCAATACTTTTTGTTTTCTAAATGAATGCTTGAACAGTGCATATTTTTTATAGTGGAGATTACGAATGTTAAAATTGCTGGCTCTTGAAAGAATAATGAAAAAAGAGAAATGTTATTGATAATCTGAAAAATCATAAAATTGATTCTTGAAGCAAGAAAAAGCAGTGAAAAACACAAGGCTTACGAAAAAAAAGCAGAAAAAGCCAATAGCTCTTTAAACCAAAAGGCAAGAGCAAAAAGCCAGTAACCCTTTAAACTAAAAGGCAAGGGTAAAAAGGATCCAAGGCTTTGAGCATTAATGGATAGGAGGGCCCAAAGGAATAAAATCCTGACCTAAGCGGCTAAATCAAGCTGTCCCTAACCATGTGCATGTGGCGTGAAGGTATCAAGTGAAAAGCTTGAGACTGAGTGGTTAAAGTCGTGATCCATAGCAAAATGAGTGTGCTTAAGAACTCTGGGCACCTCTAACTGGGGACTCTAGCAAAGCTGAGTCACAATCTGAAAAGGTTCACCCAGTTATGTGTCTATGGCATTTATGTATCCGGTGGTAATACTGGAGAACAAGATGCTTAGGGTCACGGCCAAGACTCCTAAAGTAGCTGTGTTCAAGAATCAACATACTGAACTAGGAGAATCAATAACACTATCTGAATTCTGAGTTCCTATGGATGCCAATCATTCTGAACTTCAAAGGATAGAGTGAGATGCCAAAACTGTTCAGAAGCAAAAAACTACTAGTCCCACTCATCTAATTAAAACTAATCTTCATTGATAATTTTGAAATTTATTGTATTTTCACTTCTTTTTATCTTATTTTTTTTTTTTGTTTCTTAGGGACAAGCAACAATTTAAGTTTGGTGTTGTGATGAGCGGATAATTTATACGCTTTTTGGCATTATTTTTAGGTAGTTTTTAGTATGTTTTAGTTACTTTTTATGCAAAAATCACATTTCTGGACTTTACTATGAGTTTGTGTGTTTTTCTATAATTTCAGGTATTTTCTGGCTGAAATTGAGGGACCTGAGCAAAAGTCTGATTCAGAGGCTGAGAAAGGACTGCAGATGTTGTTGGATTCTGACCCTCCTGCACTCGAACTGGAATTCCTAAAGCTATTGAAGACCAATTGGCGCTCTCTCAATTGTGTTGGAAATTAGACAACATGGGCTTTCCAGAAATATATAATAGTCCATACTTTGCCCGAGATTTGATGGCCCAAACTGGCATTTAACGCCAGCTAGAGACCCTTTTCTGGCGTAAAACGCCGGAACTGGCACCAGAACTGGAGATAAACGCCCAAACCGGCATCCAAGCTGGTGTTTAACTCTAGAAAAGGCCTATATATGTGTAAAGCTCAATGCTCAATGATGAGCGGATATTTTATACGCTTTTTGGGGTTAATTTCATATAGTTTTTAGCATGTTTTAGTTAGTTTTTAGTTTAATTCTATTAGTTTTTAGGAAAAATTCATATTTCTGGACTTTACTATGAGTTGTGTGTTTTTCTATAATTTCAGATATTTTTCTGGCTGAAATTGAAGGAGCTGAGCAAAAATCTGAGTCAGGCTGAAAAAGGACTGCTGATGCTGTTGGATTCTGACCTCCCTGCACTCAAAATGGATTCTCTGGAGCTACAGAACTCAATATGGCATGCTTCCAATTGCGTTGGAAAGTAGACATCCAAGGCTTTCCAGCAATATATAATAGTCCATACTTTGCACAAGGATAGACGACGTAAACTGGCGTTCAACGCCAATTCTCTACCCAATTCTGGCGTCCAGCGCCAGAAAAGGATCAAAAGCTGGAGTTGAACACCCAAAATGGCACAAAAACTGGCGTTCAACTCCACAAATGGCCTCTGCACGTGGATTTCTTAATTCTCAGCCCCAGCACACACCAAGTGGGCCCCAGAAGTGGGCCTCTGCATCATCCATCATAGTTTACTCATTTGTTGTAAACCTAGGCTACTAGTTCAGTATTTAAACAACTTTTAGAGACTTATTTTGTATCTCATGACATTTTAGATCTAAACTTTGTATTCTCTGACGGCATGAGTCTCTAAACCCCATTGTTGGGGGTGAGGAGCTCTGCTGTGTCTCGATGAATTAATGCAAGTATTTCTGTTTTCCATTCAAACACGCTTGTTCCTATCTAAGATGTTCATTCGCGCTTATAATTGGGTTAGAGTCTTTTATATTCTTTTCAAAACCTTCTTTTTCATAAATAATATTTTCTCTATTAAATTTTGTAACAAACTTTAAGTTTGGTGTTTTCTTATTGATTTCCCTTGATTTTCGAAAATTTTGTTTTGGTTTTCTAAAAATTTTAAGTTTGGTGTTCCTTCTTCATGTTCTTGTGTTCTTGTGAGTCTTCAAGGTGTTCTTGAGTTTTCCTTGTGTCTTGATCTTAAAATTTTTAAGTTTGGTGTTCCTTGGTGTTTTCTCTCCAAATTTTTCGAAAACAAGGAGCATTAGATCTAAAAATTTTAAATATTGTGCTATTTTATTGTTTTTCTCTCTCCTCACTAAATTCAAAAATATCTTTTCTCTCTAATTTTAAAACAAATTTTCGAAAATTATTTTTTAAAAAAAAAATAAAAAAAAATTTAGATTTTTTTTCAAAATTTAAAATCTTTTCCAAATCATATCTTTTTCAAAACTTCCTTACCACTTTCTCTCTCCTCATTTT
>NC_029785.2:99038449-99073745 GCF_000816755.2 Arachis ipaensis | reverse complement strand
AAGCTGACAGAAAAATTCCTGAATCAATATTTCCCTCCAAAAAGGATGACATAGCTAAGGATGGACATCCAAGGCTTTAAACAAGGAGATAATGAATCTCTTTATGATGCCTGGGAGAGATACAGAGAGATGCTACGAAAATGCCCCTCTGAAATGTTTTCAGAGTGGGTTCAGTTAGACATCTTCTACTATGGGCTTGCAGAAGGAGCTCAGATGTCTCTTGATTACTCGGCTGGTGGATCCATCCACATGAGAAAGACAATTGAAGAGGCTCAAGAGCTCATTGATACAGTTGCCAGGAATCAGCATCTGTATCTAAGCAGTGACCCTTCCATGAAAGAAGAGGTTAAGACAGCAACTACTGAACTCAGTCCTGTAAAACAAGCTGCTGAATTCAATCAGCAATTGGACTTTCTAACAAAGCAGTTAGCCGAATTCAAAGAAAGGTTACAAGAGACAAGGATGGCTAATATACATATGGACGAACAGTTTAAGCAAACAAAGCAGCAGCTGTCAAGGCAAATAACAGAAGAATGCCAAGCAGTTCAATTAAGAAGTGGGAAAACATTAAATCCCCCACCTCAAGGCAGCAAAAAGCTAAGAAATGAGCAAACCACCCAAAATTCACCTGAGGACAGTAAGAGCCCAGGGAAAAATAATTCTGGCCCTAAAACGCCAGAAAATTGGTGGAAGGCTGGCGCTGAACGCCCAGACCATGGCCAAAACTGGCGTTCAACGCCAGAACAGAGCATGGTTCTGGTGCTGAACGCCCAAAATGGGCACCAACCTGGCGCTGAACGCCCAGACCATGGCCAAAACTGGCGTTCAACGCCAGAACAGAGCATGGTTCTGGTGCTGAACGCCCAAAATGGGCACCAACCTGGCGCTGAACGCCCAGACCATGGCCAAAACTGGCGTTCAACGCCAGAACAGAGCATGGTTCTGGTGCTGAACGCCCAAAATGGGCACCAACCTGGCGCTGAACGCCCAGACCATGGCCAAAACTGGCGTTCAACGCCAGAACAGAGCATGGTTCTGGTGCTGAACGCCCAAAATGGGCACCAACCTGGCGCTGAACGCCCAGACCATGGCCAAAACTGGCGTTCAACGCCAGAACAGAGCATGGTTCTGGTGCTGAACGCCCAAAATGGGCACCAACCTGGCGCTGAACGCCCAGACCATGGCCAAAACTGGCGTTCAACGCCAGAACAGAGCATGGTTCTGGTGCTGAACGCCCAAAATGGGCACCAACCTGGCGCTGAACGCCCAGACCATGGCCAAAACTGGCGTTCAACGCCAGAACAGAGCATGGTTCTGGTGCTGAACGCCCAAAATGGGCACCAACCTGGCGCTGAACGCCCAGACCATGGCCAAAACTGGCGTTCAACGCCAGAACAGAGCATGGTTCTGGTGCTGAACGCCCAAAATGGGCACCAACCTGGCGCTGAACGCCCAGACCATGGCCAAAACTGGCGTTCAACGCCAGAACAGAGCATGGTTCTGGTGCTGAACGCCCAAAATGGGCACCAACCTGGCGCTGAACGCCCAGACCATGGCCAAAACTGGCGTTCAACGCCAGAACAGAGCATGGTTCTGGTGCTGAACGCCCAAAATGGGCACCAACCTGGCGCTGAACGCCCAGACCATGGCCAAAACTGGCGTTCAACGCCAGAACAGAGCATGGTTCTGGTGCTGAACGCCCAAAATGGGCACCAACCTGGCGCTGAACGCCCAGACCATGGCCAAAACTGGCGTTCAACGCCAGAACAGAGCATGGTTCTGGTGCTGAACGCCCAAAATGGGCACCAACCTGGCGCTGAACGCCCAGACCATGGCCAAAACTGGCGTTCAACGCCAGAACAGAGCATGGTTCTGGTGCTGAACGCCCAAAATGGGCACCAACCTGGCGCTGAACGCCCAGACCATGGCCAAAACTGGCGTTCAACGCCAGAACAGAGCATGGTTCTGGTGCTGAACGCCCAAAATGGGCACCAACCTGGCGCTGAACGCCCAGACCATGGCCAAAACTGGCGTTCAACGCCAGAACAGAGCATGGTTCTGGTGCTGAACGCCCAAAATGGGCACCAACCTGGCGCTGAACGCCCAGACCATGGCCAAAACTGGCGTTCAACGCCAGAACAGAGCATGGTTCTGGTGCTGAACGCCCAAAATGGGCACCAACCTGGCGCTGAACGCCCAGACCATGGCCAAAACTGGCGTTCAACGCCAGAACAGAGCATGGTTCTGGTGCTGAACGCCCAAAATGGGCACCAACCTGGCGCTGAACGCCCAGACCATGGCCAAAACTGGCGTTCAACGCCAGAACAGAGCATGGTTCTGGTGCTGAACGCCCAAAATGGGCACCAACCTGGCGCTGAACGCCCAGACCATGGCCAAAACTGGCGTTCAACGCCAGAACAGAGCATGGTTCTGGTGCTGAACGCCCAAAATGGGCACCAACCTGGCGCTGAACGCCCAGACCATGGCCAAAACTGGCGTTCAACGCCAGAACAGAGCATGGTTCTGGTGCTGAACGCCCAAAATGGGCACCAACCTGGCGCTGAACGCCCAGACCATGGCCAAAACTGGCGTTCAACGCCAGAACAGAGCATGGTTCTGGTGCTGAACGCCCAAAATGGGCACCAACCTGGCGCTGAACGCCCAGACCATGGCCAAAACTGGCGTTCAACGCCAGAACAGAGCATGGTTCTGGTGCTGAACGCCCAAAATGGGCACCAACCTGGCGCTGAACGCCCAGACCATGGCCAAAACTGGCGTTCAACGCCAGAACAGAGCATGGTTCTGGTGCTGAACGCCCAAAATGGGCACCAACCTGGCGCTGAACGCCCAGACCATGGCCAAAACTGGCGTTCAACGCCAGAACAGAGCATGGTTCTGGTGCTGAACGCCCAAAATGGGCACCAACCTGGCGCTGAACGCCCAGACCATGGCCAAAACTGGCGTTCAACGCCAGAACAGAGCATGGTTCTGGTGCTGAACGCCCAAAATGGGCACCAACCTGGCGCTGAACGCCCAGACCATGGCCAAAACTGGCGTTCAACGCCAGAACAGAGCATGGTTCTGGTGCTGAACGCCCAAAATGGGCACCAACCTGGCGCTGAACGCCCAGACCATGGCCAAAACTGGCGTTCAACGCCAGAACAGAGCATGGTTCTGGTGCTGAACGCCCAAAATGGGCACCAACCTGGCGCTGAACGCCCAGACCATGGCCAAAACTGGCGTTCAACGCCAGAACAGAGCATGGTTCTGGTGCTGAACGCCCAAAATGGGCACCAACCTGGCGCTGAACGCCCAGACCATGGCCAAAACTGGCGTTCAACGCCAGAACAGAGCATGGTTCTGGTGCTGAACGCCCAAAATGGGCACCAACCTGGCGCTGAACGCCCAGACCATGGCCAAAACTGGCGTTCAACGCCAGAACAGAGCATGGTTCTGGTGCTGAACGCCCAAAATGGGCACCAACCTGGCGCTGAACGCCCAGACCATGGCCAAAACTGGCGTTCAACGCCAGAACAGAGCATGGTTCTGGTGCTGAACGCCCAAAATGGGCACCAACCTGGCGCTGAACGCCCAGACCATGGCCAAAACTGGCGTTCAACGCCAGAACAGAGCATGGTTCTGGTGCTGAACGCCCAAAATGGGCACCAACCTGGCGCTGAACGCCCAGACCATGGCCAAAACTGGCGTTCAACGCCAGAACAGAGCATGGTTCTGGTGCTGAACGCCCAAAATGGGCACCAACCTGGCGCTGAACGCCCAGACCATGGCCAAAACTGGCGTTCAACGCCAGAACAGAGCATGGTTCTGGTGCTGAACGCCCAAAATGGGCACCAACCTGGCGCTGAACGCCCAGACCATGGCCAAAACTGGCGTTCAACGCCAGAACAGAGCATGGTTCTGGTGCTGAACGCCCAAAATGGGCACCAACCTGGCGCTGAACGCCCAGACCATGGCCAAAACTGGCGTTCAACGCCAGAACAGAGCATGGTTCTGGTGCTGAACGCCCAAAATGGGCACCAACCTGGCGCTGAACGCCCAGACCATGGCCAAAACTGGCGTTCAACGCCAGAACAGAGCATGGTTCTGGTGCTGAACGCCCAAAATGGGCAACATCCTGGCGCTGAACGCCCAGAACAAGCATGGTTCTGGCGTTCAACGCTAGAAATGGCTAGAAAATGGGCGTTGAACGCCCAAAATGGGCACCAACCTGGCGCTGAACGCCCAGAGTTGTGTGCAAGGGCATTTTCCATGCCCAAATTGGTGCAGGGATGTAAATGCCTTGACACCTCAAGATCTGTGGACCTCGCAGGATCATTTCAAGATCTGTGGACCCCACAGGATCCCCACCTTCCCTCCTCATAATCCTAGTTTTTTTTTCTTTCCACATCTTCTTCTTCATCTATTCCCTCTTTTTTTGCTCGAGGGCGAGCAACATTCTAAGTTTGGTGTGGTAAAACAATTATGTGAAGGATCTATAGCTCAGTGGTAGAACATGTGGCTGCAAATCAAGAGATACCTCAGGGGATGCACTTCCCTCCACATAATTATTGGAAGCAACTGAGGATAGAAATACCAAAAATCACTAGGAATCAAGCCACAAAGGCAAGGAAGAGACATAAAAGAGCTCAAGAACATCATTGGTGCCTCAAGAAGGAAATGCCATCATCACTAAGGTGGACTCGTTCCTTGTTCTTACTTTCTCTGTTTTTCGTTTTCTCTATGTTAAGTGCTTATCTATGTTTGTGTCTTCATTACATGATCATTAATAGTAATTAGTGTCTAGTTTGATTTTATCCCCAAATAAGTTATAGTCTATTTTTCTCATCATCAGCAAACATGAATAAAATAGTAGATCTTTTGAATAAGAGGCAATAAAATTTCGAGTTTTAATAAGAGAAATTATAATTAGTTAAATGTGGTGGCAATGCTTTCTGTCTTCTGAATGAATGCTTGAACAGTGCATATGTCTTCTGAATTTGTTGTTTAAGACTGTTAAATATGTTGGCTCTTGAAAGAATGATGAACATGAGACATGTTATTGAAAATCTGAAAAATCATAAAAATGATTCTTGAAGCAAGAAAAAGCAGCAAAGAACAAAGCTTGCAGAAAAAAAAATAAAATATATATATATATATATAATAAAATAGGCAAAAAAAATAAAAAGAAAAAGAAAAAGCAAGCAGAAAAAGCCAAAAGCTCTTAAAACCAAGAGGCAAGAGCAAAAGGCCAATAACCCTTAAAACCAAAAGGCAAGGGCAAACAAAAAGGATCCCAAGGCTTTGAGCATCAGTGGATAGGAGGGCCTAAAGGAATAAAATCCTGGTCTAAGCGGCTAAACCAAGCTGTCCCTAACCATGTGCTTGTGGCGTGTAGGTGTCAAGTGAGAACTTGAGACTGAGCGGTTAAAGTCAAGGTCCAAGCAAAAAGAAAAGTGTGCTTAAGAACTCTGGACACCTCTAATTGGGGACTTTAGCAAAGCTGAGTCACAATCTGAAAAGGTTCACCCAGTTATGTGTCTGTGGCATTTATGTATCCGGTGGTAATGCTGGAAAACAAAGTGCTTAGGGCCACGGCCAAGACTCATAAAGAAGCTGTGTTCAAGAATCATCACACTGAACTAAGAGAATCAATAACACTATCTGAATTCTGAGTTCCTATAGATGCCAATCACTCTGATCCTCAATGGATAAAGTGAGATGCCAAAACTGTTCAGAAGCAAAAAGCTACTAGTCCCGCTCATCTAATTAGAATCTGAGCTTCATTCAAAAACTCTGAGATATTATTGCTTCTCAACTTATTAGTTTTCTATTTTATTTGTCTAGTTGCTTGAGGACAAGCAACAGTTTAAGTTTGGTGTTGTGATGAGCGGATATTTTATACGCTTTTTGGGGTTAATTTCATATAGTTTTTAGGATGTTTTAGTTAGTTTTTAGTTTAATTCTATTAATTTTTAGGAAAAATTCATATTTCTGGACTTTACTATGAGTTGTGTTTTTCTGTAATTTCAGGTATTTTTCTGGTTGAAATTGAAGGAGCTGAGCAAAAATCTGAGTCAGGCTGAAAAAGGACTGCTGATGCTGTTAGATTCTGACCTCCCTGCACTCAAAATGGATTCTCTGGAGCTACAAAACTCGATATGGCATGCTTCCAATTGCGTTGGAAAGTAGACATTCAGGGCTTTCCAGGAATATATAATAGTTCATACTTTGCACAAGGATAGACGACGTAAACTGGCGTTCAACGCCAGTTCTATGCCCAATTCTGGCGTCCAGCGCCAGAAAAGGATCAAAAGCTGGAGTTGAACGCCCAAAATGGCACAAAAACTGGCATTCAACTCCACAAATGGCCTCTGCACGTGGATTTCTTAATTCTCAGCCCCAGCACACACCAAGTGGGCCCCAGAAGTGGGCCTCTGCATCATCCATCATAGTTTACTCATTTGTTGCAAACCTAGGCTACTAGTTCAGTATTTAAACAACTTTTAGAGACTTATTTTGTATCTCATGACATTTTAGATCTAAACTTTGTATTCTCTGATGGCATGAGTCTCTAAACCCCATTTTTGGGGGTGAGGAGCTCTGCTGTGTCTCGATGAATTAATGCAAGTATTTCTGTTTTCCATTCAAACACGCTTGTTCCTATCTAAGATGTTCATTCGCGCTTAACTGTGATGACGAGTTGTGAAAAGTGTGATTCACAATTCGTGCACCACTCAACCCAAGCACACACCAAGTGAGCCCCAGAAGTGGATTTCTGCACTATCTGCACTTAGTTACTTATTTTTTGTAATCCTTAATAACTAGTTTAGTATAAATAGCACTTTTTACTATTGTAATCAGATCATCTTATCATCTTTGGACTTTTATTTTACATTTGGGAGGCTGGCCATTCGGCCATGTCTAGACCTTTTTCTCTTATGTATTTTCCAACGGTGGAGTTTCTACACCTCTTAGATTAAGGTGCGGAGCTCTGCTGTTCTTCGTGGTAGAGACTAGAACCAATTGGCAGCATTAATTCATGAAGAAAAATTAACTATGAGGTTTAGACTTTCCGCATTAATTCATGAAGAACAGCAGAGCTCCACACCTTAATCTATGAGGTGTAGAAACTCACCGTAGAAAATACATAAGAGAAAAAGGTCTAGGGATGGCCGAATGGTCAGCCTCCCAAATGTAACATAAAAGTCCAAAGATGATAAGATGATCTGATTACAATAGTAAAAAGTGTTATTTATACTAAACTAGTTACTAAGGATTACAGAAAATAAGTAACTAAGTGCAGATAGTGCAGAAATCCACTTCCGGGGCCCACTTGGTGTGTGCTTGGGCTGAGCATTGAGCTTTACACGTGCATAGGCCTTTTCTAGAGTTAAACGCCAGCTTGGATGCCAGTTTGGGCGTTTAACTCTAGTTCTGGTGCCAGTTCTTGCGTTTTATACCAGAAAAGGGTCTCTGACTGGCGTTTGAATGCCAGTTTGGGCCATCAAATCTCGGGAAAAATATGGACTATTATATATTTCTGGAAAGCCCAAGATGTCTACTTTTCAATGCAATTGAGAGCATGCCAATTGGGCTTCTGTAGCTACAGAAAATCTACTTCGAGTGCAGGAGGGTTATAATCCAATAGCATCTGCAGTCCTTTCTCAGCCTCTGAATCAGACTTTTGCTCTGATCCCTTAATTTCAGCAGAAAATACCTGAAATTACAGAAAAACACAAAAACTCATAGTAAAGTCCAGAAATGTAATTTTTGCATAAAAACTAATAAAAATATAATAAAAAATAACTAAAACATACTAAAAACTATGTAAAAATACTGCCAAAAAGGGTATAAATTATCCGCTCATCACAACACCAAACTTAATTTGTTGCTTGTCCCCAAGCAACAAAAAACAAAATAGGTTAAAAAGAAGAGAAAATACAATAAATTTCAAAAATATCAATGAAGATTAGTTTTAATTAGATGAGCGGGACTAGTAGCTTTTTGCCTCTGAACAGTTTTGGCATCTCACTTTATCCTTTGAGGTTCAGAATGATTGGCATCTATAGGAACTCAGAATTCAGATAGTGTTATTGATTCTCCTAGTTTAGTATGTTGATTATTGAACACAGCTACTTTATGAGTATTGGCCGTGACCCTAAGCATTTTGTTTTCCAGTATTACTACCGGATACATAAATGCCACAAACACATAATTGTGTGAACCTTTTCAGATTGTGACTCAGCTTTGCTAGAGTCCCCAGTTAGAGGTGCCCAGAGTTCTTAAGCACACTCTTTTTGGTTTGGACCACGACTTTAACCGCTCAGTCTCAAGCTTTTCATTTGACACCTTCACGCCACAAGCACATGGTTAGGGACAGCTTGATTTAGCCGCTTTGGCCAGGATTTTATTCTTTTGGGCCCTCTTATCCATTAATGCTCAAAGCCTTGGATCCTTTTTACCCTTGCCTTTTGGTTTAAAGGGTTATTGGCTTTTTCTACTTGCTTTTTCTTTTTCTTTCTTTTTCTTTATTTTTTGCCATTTTTTTTTCGCAAGCTTTGTGTTTTTCACTGCTTTTTCTTGCTTCAAGAATTAATTTTATGATTTTTTAGATTATCAATAACATTTCTCTTTTTCATTATTCTTTCAAGAGCCAACAATTTTAACATTCATAAACTTCACTATAAAAAATATGCATTGTTCAAGCATTCATTCAGAAAACAAAAAGTATTGCCACCACATCAAAATAATTAAACTATTTTCAAGATAGAATTCGAAACTCATGTACTTTTTCTTTTTCAGAAAACATTTTTCATTTGAGAAAGGTGAAGGATTCATAGAACATTCATAGCTTTAAGACATAGACACTAAACACTGATGATCATGTAATAAAGACACAAGTATAGTTAAAACATAAAGCATAGAATTCGAAAAATAGAAAAATAAGAACAAGAAAATTAAAGAAGGGGTCCACCTTAGTGACGGCGGCTAGGTCTTCCTCTTGAAGATCCTATGGAGTGCTTGAGCTCCTCTATGTCTCTTCATTGCCTTTGTTGCTCCTCTCTCATGGCCTTTTGGTCCTCTCTGATTTCATTGAGGATAATGGAGTGCTCTTGGTGCTCCATCCTTAGTTACTCCATGTTAGAACTCAAATCTCCTAAAGAGGTGTTGAGTTGCTCCCAATAGCCTTGTGGAGGAAAGTGTATCCCTTGAGGCATCTCAAGGATTTCTTGATGAGGAACTTCCTCATGCTCTTGTTGAGGTCCATGAGTGGACTCTCTTGTTTGCTCCATCCTCTTTTTAGTGATGGGTTTGTCCTCTTCAATGAGGATGTCTTCCTCTATGACAATTCCAGCTGAATTGCATAGGTTATAGATGAGATGAGGGAAGGCTAACCTTTCCAAAGTGGAGGGCTTATTCACCAACTTGTATAGTTCTAGAGGTATGATCTCATGAACTTCTACTTCCTCTCCATTCATGATACTATGGATCATGATAGCCCGGTCTACTTTAAATTCAGACCAGTTGCTAGTAGGAATGATAGAGCGTTGGATGAACTCCAACCATCCCCTAGCCATGGGTTTAAGGTCAGGCCTTCTCAATTGAACCGGCTTGCCTTTTGAGTCTCTCTTCCATTGTGCTCCTTCCACACAAATGTCCGTGAAGACTTGGTCCAACCTTTGATCAAAGTTGACTCTTCTAGTGAAAGGATGAGAATCTCCTCTCATTATTGGCAAGTTGAATGCCAACCTTATAGTTTCCGGACTGAAATCCAAGTATTTCCCCCAAACCATTATGAGCCAATTCTTTGGGTTCGGGTTCGCACTTTGATCATGGTTCTTAGTGATCCATGCATTAACATAGAACTCTTGAACCATTAAGATTCCGACTTGTTGGATGAGGTTGGTGAGAGCTTCCTAACCTCTTCTTCGAACCTCACGTCGGATCTCCAGATATTCACTCTTTTTGAGCATGAAGGGACCTCGGGGATCACCTTTTTCTTGGCCACAACTTCATAGAAGTGGTCTTGATGGACTTTTGAGATGAATCTCTCCATTTTCCATGAATCGGAGGTGGAAGCAATTGCCTTTCCTTTCCTCTTTCTAGAGGTTTCTCCGGCCTTATGTGCCATTAATGGTTATGGAAAAATAAAAAGCAGAGCTTTTTTCCACACCAAACTTAAAAGGTTTGCTCATCCTCGAGCAAAAGAAGAAAGAAAAGAGGAGAAGAAGAAGAAATGGAGGAGATAGAGGGGAGTAGTGAATTTGGCCAAGGGGGTTTAAGCGTTTATGATGTATGAAATTGAAGGTGGTAAGGAGGGGTATTTATAAGGTAAGAGGGAGATGGAATTCGTGTAAGAGGGGGTTGGGTTTGGGAAGGAAATGTTTTGAATATGAATGGTGAGGTAGGTGGGGTTTTATGATGGGTTTTTGGGGAATAGTGGATGGATGTGAGTGGTGAATAGATTATGGGGTAGAGTTAAGAAGAAATGGAGGAGATAGAGGGGAGTAGTGAATTTGGCCAAGGGGGTTTAAGCGTTTATGATGTATGAAATTGAAGGTGGTAAGGAGGGGTATTTATAAGGTAAGAGGGAGATGGAATTCGTGTAAGAGGGGGTTGGGTTTGGGAAGGAAATGTTTTGAATATGAATGGTGAGGTAGGTGGGGTTTTATGATGGGTTTTTGGGGAATAGTGGATGGATGTGAGGGGTGAAGAGATTATGGGGAAGAGGGTAGGACTTGATAGGTGAATGGTGTTTAGGGAATAGATATTGATGTGATTGGTCAGGGGTATTTGGGGAAGAGTGTTATGGAAAGGTGTAAAGAGGAGAGAGAGTGAGTTGGGGTAGGTGAGGATCCTGTGGGGTCCACAGATCCTGAGGTGTCAAGGAATTGTGGTCTCTGCACCTTTTTGGCATTTAAATACCCTCTGTGTGCCATTTCTAGCGTTTAACGCCATCTCTGCTACCTTCTCTGGCATTAAATGCCGGGCTGATGCCCCTTTCTGGCGTTTAACACCAACCAGACACCCTTTTCTGGCGTTAAACGCCAGTCTGTCTGCCGATTCTGGCATTTAATGCCAGCCAGACAGCCAAACACCTTTTTCTGGCGTTAAACGCCAGTAAGCTGTCTTCCAGGGTGTGCTATTTTTGATGCTATTTTTAACTCCACTTTAATTCTGCAGTTATTTTTGTGACTTCACATGATCATCTACCTAAAGAAAACATAACATGACAATGGAAAACAAATGTCTATAAAATTAAATATCATTAAATAACATTGGATTGCCTCCCAATAAGTGCTTATTTAATGTCAATAGCTTGAAAGTGAGCTCTTAGAGAGCTCCACAGAGACACAGAGCTTAGTGGTGGCCTCCCAACACCAAACTTAGAAGTTGAGTGTGGGGCTCTGTTTGACTCTGTATTGAGAGAAGCTTTTCATTCTTTCTCTCTATGGTTACAGAAGAAGATCCTTGAGCCTTAAACACAAGGTAGTCCTCGTTCAATTGAAGGACTAACTCTCCTATGTCCATATCAACTACAGCTCTTGCTGTGGCTAAGAAGGGTCTTCCAAGGATAATGGATTCATCCTCATCCTTCTCAGTGTCTAAGATTATGAAATTAGCAGGGATGTACATGCCTTCAACCTTCACTAAGACATCCTCTACAAGTCCATAAGCCTGTTTCATTGATTTGTTTGCATCTCTAATGAGATTCTTATAGCTTGTACCTCAAAGATCCCTAGTTTCTCCATTACAGAGAGTGGCATGAGGTTTATTCCTGACTCCAGGTCACACAGAGCCTTCTCAAAGCTCATGGTGCCTATGGTACAAGGTATTAAGAACTTTTCGGGATCCGGTTTCTTTTGAGGTAATTTCTGCTTAACCAAGGCATTCAGTTCAATGATGAGCAATGGAGGTTCATCCTCCCAAGTCTCATTACCAAATGACTTGGCATTCAACTTCATGATTGCTCCTAGATATCGAGCAATTTGCTCTTCAACAATATCTTCATCCTCTTCAGAGGAAGAATACTCATCAGAGCTCATGAATGGCAACAGTAAGTTCAGTGGAATCTCTATGGTCTTTGTATGAGCCTCAAATTCCTTTGGTTTCTCAATAGGGAACTCCTTAGTGGTCAGTGGACGTCTAACAAGGGCTTCCTCACTGAAAATCACTGCCTTTTTACTCTCTCTAGGTTTGGCCACTTTGGCTATTGTTATGGCCTTGCACTCTCTCTTTAGATTCTCTTCTGTATTGCTTGGGAGAGTACTATGAGGGATTTCAGTAACTCTTTTACTCAGCTGACCCACTTGTGCCTCCAAATTTCTGATGGAGGACCTTGTTTCAGTCATAAAACTAAGAGTGGTCTTAGATAGATCAGAGACTATGGTTGCAAAGTCAGAGAGGCTCTGCCTAGAATTCTCTGTCTGTTGCTGAGAAGATGATGGAAAAGGCTTGCTATTGCCAAACCTATTTCTCCCACCATTATTATTATTGAAGCCTTGATTAGGCTTCTGCTGATCCTACCATGAGAAATTAGGATGATTCCTCCATGAAGGATTGTAAGTGTTTCCATAGGATTCTCCCACATAATTCACTTCTTCCATTCCAGGATTCTCAGGGTCATAAGCTTCTACTTCAGAGGAAGTTTCTTTAGTACTGCCGGATGCAGCTTGCATTCCAGTCAGATTCTGAGAAATCATATTGACTTGCTGAGTCAATATTTTGTTCTGAGCTAATATGGCATTCAGAGTATCAATCTCAAGAACTCCTTTCTTCGGAGTCATCCCATTATTCACAGATTTTCTTTTAGAAGTATACATGAACTGGTTATTTGCAACCATCTCAATGAGTTCCTGGGCTTCTGCAGGGGTTTTCTTCAGATGAAGAGATCCACCAGCAGAGTGGTCCAATGACATCTTGGACAATTCAGACAGACCATCATAGAATATACATAAGATGCTCCATTCTGAAGAAGAATTCAGCTAAGAACTGATGAGGATCTTCCAATGGAAGTCAATGAAACTTGCAATTCTGCTGCATCAGAGAAACTAATTCAGGCTTAAGCTCAAAGTTGTTTGCTACAATTGCATGAATTGAGATGCTTCTTCCATAGAAGTCGGAAGTTGGTGTAGTAAATTCACCAAGCACCTTCCTTGCATCTCCACCATTGTTGGGTTAGGCTGCCATGTCTTCTTCTTTTTCAAAATTTTTTGTCAGGTCCTCTCCGGAGTGTTGTTCTTTAGCTTCTCTTAGCTTCCTCTTCAGAGTCCTTTCAGGTTCAGGATCAGCTTCAACAAGAATGTCTTTATCCTTGTTCCTGCTCATATGAAAAAGAAGAGAACAAAAAAGAAGACGAATCTTCTATGTCACAGTATAGAGATTCCTTTATGTGAGTATAAGAATAGAAGAATAGAAGAATGAGGTAGAGAGAGAATGAGAGGAATTCGAACACAGAGAGAGGGAGAGGGTTCGAATTATTAGATGAGTAGAAGAGAAGTGTTAGTGAATAAATAAAATAAATAGAAAGAGATGAGAGAGAAAGTATTCGAATTTTAAAAAGAGGGAGAAGAAAAATATTTTTATTTTTCTTAAATTTAAAAAGATTTGATTTTGAAAGTTAAAGTTGATGACTTGACTAACAAGAAACTAAAAGATATGATTCTAGAATTTAAAGATTGAACCTTTCTTAACAGGAAAGTAACAAACTTGAAATTTTTGAATCAAAACATTAATTGTTAGTAATAATTTCAAAAATTATGAAATAAAATTAAGAGAAAGATTTTGAAAATTAATTGAAAAATTTTCGGAAAACATGAAAGAAAAATGAAAAAGATTTGATTTTTGAAAAAGATTTGAAAAGATAAAGTTTTATATTGAAATTTTGACTTGATTAACAAGAAACAACTAAATTTTGAAAAATTTTTACTAAGTCAACCCAAAATTTTGAAATTTATGAGTAAAATAAGGGAAAGATATTATTTTTGATTTTTGAATTAATGAAGAAAGAGAAAAATAACAAAATGACACAAGATATAAGAATTTAAGATTAAAACAAATAATGTATGCAAGAACACTTTGAATGTCAAGATGAACACCAAGAACACTTTGAAGATCATGATGAACATCAAGAACATATTTTTGAAAATTTTTAGGAAAAGAAAGACATGCAACACCAAACATAAAAATTTTTAAACTTTAGACACTAATAATTCGAAAATGCATATGAAAAACAAGAAAAAAAACACAAAACAAGAAAATAACAAGATTAAACAAAGAAAATCATCAAGAACAACTTGAAGATCAAGAAAGAACACATGATGAATTTTCGAAAATTTTAAGAAAAATAAAAAGATGTAATTGACACCAAACTTAAAATTTGACACTAGACTCAAACAAGAAACACAAATTTTTTTTGGTTTTATGATTTTATTAATTTTTTTGTATTTTTTTCGAAATTATTTTGGAAAAAAGAGAATAAAGAAATTCAAAATTTTTAATAAGAATTCCAGGATTCATGCAATGTTAGTCTAAAGCTTCGGTCCAAAAGAATTAGACATGGCCAAATGGCCAGCCAAGCTTTAGCATACACTACAAGAAAAAAGGCCTATGGCCATGCTTTTTTTTTTCTACGCTTTAAAAGCGTAGCCAAAAGTGGTATATAGCCACGCTTTTATGAGGGTGGCGATAAAATAAAGATTTGGCCACTTTTTTTTTGCTACGCTTCAAAAGCGTGGCGAAAAGTGTCAATGGCCACGCTTTTATGAGAGTAGCAATTGATGCGAGTTTTGGCCACGCTTTTATTTGCCACGCTTAAAAAGCGTAGCCGTAGAGAGAAACCGGCACGCTTTTAAAGTGTAGCAACAGAGTTTTGTTATTGCGGCATTTAAAAAGCGTAGCCATTTATGAGAAGCCTTTTAGCATGCTTTGAAAGCGTGGCCAAAAGGTTCCCCCGAAAAAAGAAAGGTAGGGATCGGATAAAATAAAAAAACCCCTCTTCGTTTAAAGACTTAGAGAAAAAAAGCCACCATAAAAAACTTAGAGAAAAAGCTTCATTGTACTGTGCTTGCTCTGCCCTAACCCCTTCTCATTCGTGCTCTGCGCTAACTACTCCTCCATCAAAAGCCCCAGCGACGAGACACTCACTCCATTGTGCCCTAACTCCTCTTCCTTCATTGTGCCTCGCCCACACCGCGCGACGACACTCCGACCACACTCCTCCGTGAAGAACGATGATGCGATTGCAATGCCTCTGCCGGAAATCCCTCTTCTGGCACTCCCAACCCTCCTTCTTTGGTGACTATCTCTGGAAGCTAAGTGACTCCCTACGCTCAGTCGCCATGGATGCTCCCCTTTGCCGCTGCTCATCCCTTCCGTCGCTGCAAAACCCTAACCCCCTAACCCCTTCCGCGCCGCTGCCTTCTTGCTTCTTGCTTCTTGTAAGTCCTCTTCTTTGTAAGTCGCTCCGCAAATCTGATGGCTACATTGTGACGAAGCCTAGAATGACGAAGACCAGTGATGAAGCCCAAGATGATGAAGCCCTCACTTGTTGGTAATTTCATCTTTCATTCTCTCTGTCTCATTTCATATACTTCGTCTTTGCATGTGATTTTTATTCATTTCCTTAGTGTGTGATTTTTGTCTCCTCGATCAAAATCAGTGTTTTTTTTAATGATTCAGGGGAAGCTTTGTCGAATTGATTAATCGGTTTAAGTGTTGTCATGTTGAGCTGGTTAAGCAAGTTGCAAAGAAAAAAGATTGTTCCTTTTTTTGTATTAAATCGCATTGTAATTTGAATATTTGGGGGTTCATGATTCGCGTGTTTATTTGCATGTCTGCTTTGTTTGAAGATTTATGACATGTTCATGCTTCGAATTTAATGATGCCATTTTCCTTGTCTGTGATTTGTGAGATCAATTTTGGATTATATGAGATTGCACTCTTGTAAGGGTTCCTCCTTGGGTTTTGGTTCATTGTGCAAGATCTTCAGCTGCTAAACAAAAAATTGTCCTTATTAATTTTTTTCTGGACCAAGCCTCTAATTATCTTGTCAAAAAACCATCATAGTGATTTTATGACTGACTTTGCTTTTTTACTTTGTTTGTGACTTAATAAAGAAATCTGTTTTGTATTTAAGCCCGGGACAAGAAGTATAGGCAAGCTATTACTGCCGCTGGCTCTGGTAATTTTCTCCTACTGGCTCACTGTATCTTGATTTTGGTTATTTTAAATTGGTTTCTGTGACGGTAGTGACTATAGGTTCATTTGAGCTATCGTGTCCTATGTTCATGTGTTGGAACATATGAGTAATGTAAAACTATTAAACTAATGACGTGATTACATTAGAGTATGCTTCATTTTGCTTCTGATCAACAATAATTTTTCAATGTACATGGAATCTAGCTCATATCTTTATTTTTATTTTAGCTATAACTATATACAATACTCTTGTTACTTCTAATTAATTACCATTTGTCAATTAGAATCTATATCCATAGTTTGTTTCACATACCAAAGAGGATATTATGACCTTTATATATATTAGATTCACTAACTTCTTTGATGTGCCTTCTTTGGTGTCTTCTTATTGATGAGTATTATGGATATTCTAATCTGTTTATTGGGCATCACATACCACTGTACCAGTAAATTTGAACATGAGGCATTTGCAATTTCAACTAGTAACTTTGAGGATTTGATTCCATTTGAGGAGTGTATTGAGTTAGCAATTGTGGGTGCCCCTGATTATTATTTGCTGTTCACTCATAATGGTTGTACCTTCAAGTTAGTTTTCATCCTCTGCATAGAGCACAATTTACAATTACATTCTTGCTAAAATTATTTAAAGTTACTTATATATTTGAAAACTGTTTCATTTTTGTCAATTTAGAAGCAGCTATTTGTTGTCGAGACCATTGTTATCATCACCAAACATGAGTTCATGGTCCTATGTTTTCATTGTGTTTTGGTTTATTTGACTGAATCTTAGTAGAAATGAAGCATGAATGCACCATTTGGATGTTGCATAAGTTCCTACACGAATTGTAAAATTAACTTCCAAAATTCAATCCTTGGTTTAAGATTCTTTTCCTTATAAACACACTTCTCTGAGTTCTCTCATCTTTCTTTTATTTCTTTCTCATGGGTTAATCCATTTCTTTTCCTAATATATACGAAATTCATGCCAAGATTAATGAGATATATATTAAGAGAAAATTAAAGGGACGAATAATTGATGATGACGGGCATTAGACGTAACATGATTTTCAATATGTATATGTATAATGTATTGTTATTCCTATATTATTTTAATTTTAATTTAATTTCTCCACCGACAGAAAGCAACAGAAATCTTCAAAATTAATCAACTATCTAATAGCTACTACCCAATATATTGAAGCTGATTAATGAGTACTTAGTAGTATTAGCTTTATCCATTTAACTTTTTGCAGCTGACTTTATTATATGTGCCATGCATAAGGCTTTCATGCTAATATGTTGTAATTTACTTTGGATAAATAATAACAAATTCTTGTTTCTCAAATTCAGGGAGCAATCTCACAAATTCAATTTCTTCAAATCTCTACCATTTGCACCACAAGACTCCAAGAAACTTGTTAGTTTTTGCTATGTCTGCTGATGGTATTGCCTCTTTTTTCTTCCTCCTTCCATGTTTTCTGAATTTCGTAAAGGCTTTGAGAATTGACGCTACTGGTGTCTTTGTCTTGAATTATTGGATTATTATTACTGGATTTGGATACTAATTCTTGCCGATTGCCACTGTTTGTGCTTTTAATATTGAATTTTGTGAATTGGTGCATTTGGTTTGCGCTGTCTCACTTGAATACACTTGCACAACTATGTATCATATTGATGTGGAGGTCTTTCGAGTGTTTTAAGCTGTTAGAGATATTATTGCAATTAAATAAGTTTATTTCCTAAAATATTCAACAGGAAAAACTTGACTCAGTTTATGTCTTCATGAATACCTATTTGTTTTTAGGAATTTTTTTTATGTCTGCCAGTGATGCAGAACCAATAAGACATTAAGGCTTGATTTGGTAAAGTTTTTCTGAAGAAGTGCTTGTGCTTTTCAAAATCACAAGCTCCTCATTTGCGTTTAGTTTAAATATGTAGTAATTAAAATACCATGTAAAGTAAATAATTACGAGAAATAATGCCATGATGATATGTAACTTGTATCTGTATGTGTCAGTAATATATTTTGTTTTAAATTTTTCAAAAGGTAAATGTAATTTTGATTTGTAACTACTGCCCTAGATGCGAGCAATGCAAGTAACTTAACTATATTTCTCTTTACTTTATACTTTTTGTAATTTCCTTCCCAAGAAAAGAGTAATGTATGGCTCAGAGCAAGGAGTTCTAAATTTTATTTAGGGATGTGAATCTCATGGATATAAGATTCCTTTATGTAATTTTATGGAGATATGTTTGTAATAGAATTCAACTACAAGTGTCCACTTTTGCATTGTTTACGGCTTTTATTTTTAATTTTTTATTGATCCTTTTTCTTCCTTTCTTATTGTTTTGATAAATATTGCTGTATCTGTTCATTTATTCAGCATGCTGCTTGCAGATTGGAATTTATTAGTCTTCATCAAGAAAACTTACAGCTAGATGGAATTATATTCTTTTCCCTTCCTGGTCTAGTCTAGGTCGTAGGGCTCATTCTGGTTGTGCAATTTGACATACTGCTAGCTGTGAAACAGTCCATATGTAATGTCTAAGACAGAATTTCAAATGATTGTTACAAAGAATTTGATCCTTGTTACTTAGCTAGCCTAAAATATGTTTTGTTTTGTTACTTAAGTTCACAACTATAACAGGTTTTGTTTATGCATGTTAACAATTCTGAATTCTTGTTTCTTTATCCAAGTTCATATTAATATTTTATATATACAGTACAATATAACAAGTTAAGGACTCTTTTTCTGTTCATGCATGAAAAAGCTTGTGAGATCCGTTTAAGCGTAACTGAATAGTATAATTAATTAATTAAATAAATAAACACAAAACATTTAGGCATTTAGCTAACTAACAACTCTAGTTGCCTTCTGTTTAAGCAGTCTTCTTTTGTTGCTTTCATTGAGCTGTTGTTATGCTAGTGTATAAAATAGATAAAAAATATATATAGTTAGTTTTTTTTAACATATAGTATCTTAAAAAAAACTGATTAGATTTTAGTCTTTTAAATTGACCATTATCCTTCTGATTTTGAGTTGCTTGCTCATGTCTTTCCAAGGTGATTGCTGTGGTCAGAAAAAGAGAGTTGCATAATTTTTCATGTTTTGCTGTTTCTATTTGATGGAGTAATGTTTAATTAATATAGTTATTCTTAGGTAGAAGTTTATTATTATTATAATTACCTTATGGCTTGAGAATGATTGTATTTAAAGTATACTTATCAGGAGACCTAAAATTAGATTATTGAAAAATCACAGCCTAGATATACTTTAATCTTAGAGAAATTAAAGTTGAGACATACTTGCCGGTTTAAGTCAAAATTGAAATAGTACTAGTAATTCATAAAACAGTTTATATAACAGCGAAAAATAATCAAGAAATGTGTTAATTGCTGGTTGGTTGCTACATGCTACAATGGCTATTTTTTTCAGTAAAAAAAAAATAGGCTGACAAGTGTTAGGGGCCACTCTCACCCTGGTTGAAGATGAGAATTAAAATTCTCAAAAGAGTTTATATTCATGTATTCAGTAAAGACTTCAAACTAGAAACTTAGCTATCTATTTGAAATATATAGGTTTTCAATGGATGTGTCCAAGGATTGGATGGATACACCACGTCATGAAAAAGAATATCAACTCGGTGTAGAAAAGTTTTTACACTTTGCTTTTTTATCACCGGGAATTCCTCAAGGGGAAGAAACTCAATGCCCATGTGCAAAGTGTTGTAATAGACTTTGGTTAAGGAGAGATGTCGTGTATGACCATCTAATATGCAATGGATTCGTAAAAGGTTACAGGCGGTGGTTTAATCATGGGGAATCACTTGTTGCTATGGATGTTGACAGTGACACAGATGAGGAATATAACTGCAATGATAACATTGATGAGTTGTTACGTGATAGATTCAGAGATACTACACAAGTTGATGGACATAACATGGGGCCTAACGAAGGTGCAAAAGAATTTTATAAATTGGTAGACGAGGCAAGCCAAGAACTATACCCTGGATGTAAAGGATTCACAAGATTATCCTTTACCATCCGTCTTTACTTGTTAAAATGCTTGCATGGTTGGAGTAATGCGTCGTTCACTTCTCTCTTAGAATTATTGAAAGAAGGAATGCCACGTTTGAATATTCCTACTTCTTTTGATAAAACGAAGAATATGGTGAAGAATTTGAGTCTTGACTACCAAAAGATCGATGCATGTCGTAATGATTGCATGTTGTATCGGAACGGGCATGAGAATGACTCATCTTGTCATGTCTGTGGAACATCCCGTTATATTGAGCATTATGTAGAAGAGGACGATGCTACCTCATCTAAAAAGCCTCGTAAAGTTGCTACAAAAACTCTAAGGCATTTCCCCCTGATTCCCAGACTTCAAAGGCTTTTTATGTGCACAATGACGGTTGAAGCTATGTCTTGGCATCATAATGAACGTGTTAAAGATGGGTCGTTAAGGCATCCTGCCGATGGTGAATCTTGGAAAGCATTTGACAGTCGACATGAAGATTTTGCAAAGGAGCCTCGTAATGTGAGACTTGGCTTAGCAAGCGACGGATTCAATCCGTTTCGAACTTTGAGTAGTACACATAGTACATGGCCTGTTATTCTGATGGTGTATAATCTACCCCCTTGGATGAGAATGAAGCCTGATTATTTTATGCTCTCTTTACTCATTCATGGCCCATAATCACCGGAAAATGATATTGATGTCTTTCTTCAACCACTAATTGAAGAATTAAAAGAATTATGGGTGTTAGGTGTTGAAACATATGATTCCAAAGAGAACAAAACATTCAACATGAGAGCATGTCTTTTATGGACAATTAACGACTTCCCTGCGTATGCTATGTTATCTGGGTGGAGTACAAAGGAAAAATTGGCTTGTCCATGTTGTAATGATGAAACTTCTTTTATATATCTGAAACATAGCCACAAGACTGTTTATATGGATCATCGAAGGGTTTTACCCATGAACCATCCATGGAGACATAATAAAAGATCTTTCAATGGGAAAACTGAACTTAGGTCTCCACCGCAGTTGTTAGATGGAACAACTGTATTTCATATATTGCAAGGGGTAGATAATTCTTTTGGGAAGAAGCAAAGGAGATCAAAGAATGGCATTTCAAATTGGAAAAAGCGGTCAATCTTTTTTGATTTACCATATTGGAAGTTCAACATGTTTAGACACAACCTTGATGTTATGCACATAGAGAAGAATATAGTTGATAGCATAATTGGAACTCTTTTGGATATTTCTGGAAAGTCAAAAGATCATGCAGCTGCGCGTTTTGACCTTAAAGACATGGGTATTAGGAAAAACCTTCAACCAAGAGATACGAATGATGGTAAAAGAACTAAGTTAGCAAAGGCATGCTTCTCAATGACTGCAGCAGAGAAAACAATCTTTTGTAGTGTGTTAAAAGGGGCAAAGTTACCAGACGGCAGCGCTTCCAATATCGCTCGATGTGTGCAGCAAACAGAAAAGAAGATTTCTGGTTACAAGACCCATGATGCTCATTTCATGTTACATTACTTGTTGCAAGTACCGATTAAGAGCATACTTCCTGACCATGTTGCCATCGCTTTAGTTCGCTTATGTTCATTTTTTCACCGGATATGTCAGAAGGTAATTAGCCTAGATGAGGTAGTTAACTTAGAAGCAGAGATTGCTAAGACATTATGCCAATTGGAGAGGATTTTTCCTCCAAGATTTTTTGACATAATGGTGCACTTGCCTATCCATTTGGCAAATGAAGTGAGGTTAGGTGGTCCAGTTCAATATCGTTGGATGTACCATGTTGAACGATATATGTGCACACTAAAATCGTATGTTCGTAACAGAAGTCATCCAGAAGGATCCATTGTCGAAGGATATTTGGCGAATGAGTGTATTAATTTTTGCTCAAGTTATTTGCATGAAGATATCCAGACAAGATTCAACAAAGTCCCTCGAAACAATGATGAGTATGTTTCAGATGAGCTGCGAACTCCGAGTTTGTTTCCAAGCAAAGGATGTCCTTTGGGTAGAAAAATGGGAGATTTGTTCATGTTAGATGAAAAATCAGAAATACAAGGTCATGCATACATCCTAAACAATTGTGATAAGATCAAAGTCTACATGAGGTATTTTGTTTGATTCATTGTCATTTCGTAGACTTCAATCATAACATTTTACCCTACTAATAAATAAGAATATGAATATTTGATCTTCAGAGAGCATGAGGAGGCAGTAAATGACAACAATCCACGAAGAACAAAGTGGGAGAAAGCCAAAGACCATAGTCAACAGTTCTCAGAATGGTTTAAAACTCGTGCCATGAAAAAGGATGTGCCTGGTTGGGCAAAAGTGTTGGCTAGGGGTCCAAATAGAGTTGCAAAAAGATTTTCAGGTTATGTTATCAATGGGTATAGGTTCCATACAAGGCACCGTGATGTGAGACGTAAAACCCAAAATAGTGGTGTCACATTGGAGGCATTGACTCCTAGTTTTGCTACTGTGAAAGATAAGAACCCAATTGAAGCAAAAGTAACCTACTATGGTAGAATAGTTGATATGTTTGAATTAGATTATTATGGCCAATTTAAGATAGTCCTGTTTAAGTGTGAGTGGTATACAGTTGCAAAAGACAATTTTGGTCTCTCATATGTGTATTTCAGTAAAAAATGCTATCAAGAAGAACCATTTGTCCTAGCATCCCAAGTAAACCAATGCTTTTATGTGCAAGACCCATATGTGAGTGATAAACACTATGTTATGAAAACAATTCCAAGAGATTTATTTAGGATAAGTGATGACCTTGAGTCTGATTCCCCCATAATATATGCAAGGGAGCCATGTGAACCTAAAGTGATTCCCAGTCTCCCAAATGATAATGGCGAAGTTGATCTAGTGAGGAATGATCTACGAGCAACTATTATAGATGTGGCTCCAAATATGTTTGCCAAACAACGTGGTGAGGAAGATGATGAGGAAAGCGAATACGAGTACATAGAGGACTTTGATTCTGAAACTTCTTGACATGTTTTCATGTAATGCTGTTTTGGTAGAATTCTAAATGTCTCATTTGTTTTAGTTATTTTTCTTATTATTTTTTTTGGTGACTTGTCACGCCCAGTTATTTTGCTTATTTAATTACTTGCTTATGTTGATTATGTTCATTTAATTATTCATAAAATAACATTTTTTTCATTGCAACTCTTGTGTATGCAGAATGGAGAAAGGAGAGATCACTAAAAGAAAACGGATAAGTACCTTAGCCCAAAAAATGAAAGAAAAAAGTCCACAAAAAAAGAATTCCTTTGAGGTTACACAAATGAGGTCAAGTGCTGAATTGCTACAACAATACAATATTAAAAGAGAAAAGATCATGGCTGAAAATAAGAAGGCTAGCTTCCAAGGTCAAAACCCAAAAGATCAAACAAGAAACCAACCCATCACAATCGTGGAAGATGCCATTAAAGAGCAAGCTAGGACTCCAAAGAAGAAAAAGAAGGTCCAACCCATGCCACTTTTTTAAGAATGTGAACATAATGGGAACGGGACAATGTCTCATGCCGAAAAGACCTCCAAAACTGGGAATCAAAGGACTGTTGAAGCTGATACAATGGAACAAAATGATTTAAGTTCTGATGATGAGGGAGAAGATACAAGCGAGCTAAGTGCAAGTTCAACAAAAAAAGGAATGAGTCTTGACATGTATTTTAAGGTACATGGGATAAATTTGGAAAATGAAGAAGATGAGGAAGATGAGCTTGATGATGCTGCAAATGATGAGGGTAATGGAGGACAAGCTAGTAATGAAGGTGCTTTTCTTGTTTTACCTTATTATCAAAATATAGCTTGTATTACTTCTAAGTTGATTTGAGTTAAAATTCTGTTATTTTAATTGGACTTAGGCACAATAAAGAAGAAAACTCGTGGAAAGACTATGTGCAAAAAGCTTCATGCCACTGATTTTAATGATCGACGGGAGGTGGAATTTTTTGGAGGGCAGCCTATAGGTCCAACCAAGGAGGTTGTATCTAACCTCAACCAACTTTTGGGCACAACAGTTAGAAATCCTCGTTTTGTGACTTTGCTATATACTAGTTGGCATGGTGTACCTAAAAACCTCAAAGAGGACATGTGGGAGTATGCCAATGTATGTAACTATAGAATTATAGATAATTTTTTTAAAATTTATTTGTTACTTTATTTATGCTAACCTTTGACATTCTAATTTGTTGTCTTGTTTAGCAAAAATTCATTCTTCCAATAGCTTCAAAGCCGTGGGTAATGAAGGGATTTTGTCGTGCATGGAAAAAATACAAAGGCGAAATAAAAAAGGAACATTTCTTGAAGTACAACACAAAAAAAGAAATGATAAAGAATCGACCGTTAGAGATCCCTGAGGTTCAATTTCGCAAACTAATTCGGTATTGGAGTCTTCCAACTGTCAAGGTAATATTGTCTTTTAGTTCTTTATGTGATTAAACTTGGTGTTTTCGAAAAAAGTAGTGTGATTTTGAAAAAACAAGAAAACATGTTTATTAAGAATAATAACATCTCTTTTTCATGTTTATATTTAGGCTGTGTCTATTAAGAATGCTGAAAATAGGTCAAAACAAAAATATCCTCACCGGATGGGTTCCACAAATTTTGGAATAGTGCGCAAGCAGCTGGTAATATAACTTATTTTTTTGTGATTTCTCATTTATATTCATGTTGTAGTTTTCTAGTTAGTATGCTTCATGTAAATTTTTCTATATGTACTCTAGCGCGACTCTAAAGAGAACAGTGAAGAACCATCAAGAGTTGAAGTTTTCATAGCAACTCGCACAAGTAAAAAAGGAAAAGAAATTGATGCTAAAACACAAAGCACAATTGTGAGTTGTTTGTATTTGTATTTGGATTTGTACAATATAAATTCTATAGTGATTTCTATTAATATTGAGTTAATACGGCTTTGTATTTTATTGCTCCTCACTTTTGACAGGCTGAACTTCAAACCCGCATAGAGGCAGGGGAAAATGATGAAGATGCATTTGTAGGAGTGCTAGGAAAGGACCAACCAGGTCGAGTTCGTTTTTATGGGGCTTCGATTACAAGAAGGTCTCTTAAAAAGGATGAGGAGATTCGACAAGTCAAAGTTGAATACAACAAGGTTGAATAATTAGAGAAGAAGATGGACGGTGTATGTAGTTTATTAAAGGTATTGGTGCACCAAGTCAACCCTGGAATGAGTGAGGAAGAGGTAGCAGCCTTAGTGCAAGCTGCCCAAAATTCTCCTTTGGATGCCTCAAGTAGCAGACCGAGATATACTCCTCGCTCCTCCGAATCAACTCATATTCCACCCAAAGATGTAAGTCATTATCTTTGGATATTCGATATATTTCCATTCAAAGTAGTTGACTTATTGTTGTTGTTGATTTTGGACATTTGATAGTGAAATAAAATATTATAAATGGTGCTAATGGTGTTGAATTGGAATCTAAATTCAAAGTTGTTGACTTTTTAGTAGTGTTTTGTTTTGTATTTAGTGTGGTATTGAATCTCAATTTTGGAAAACACGAGAAATCTTTGAAGATTTGCACTTTTTCGTAATCAAATTGGAAAAAGAAAAAGAAAAGAAACCATAATTGAATTTTAATGGTTTTGTTTCTTTTGATTTTTGCAGACTCCAGAAGGAATTAATGGCTCTCATGGTATATCTTATTTTGCTTGATTTATTTGTTGGGGATTGGTCTTTTCTTTCTTTCTTTTCCCACCTTTATTAATTAGAAGAAAAAATCGGTTATAGAATCCATATGCAATTTGTATTGATTCTCTAGTTGCTAGAATAAACTTATGTGCATGCATATGACTGCAGGTGCAGTATAGGGCTACAAGAATGGTTAATTTGGTTGTGAATACATGCCATTGTTGAGTTAAAACATGTGATAGTTGCAGCAAAAAAAGGGGGAGGGGGGACAGTTTGATTGTTAATATGTCTTTTCATTTTTTGGTTTGGTATAAGATGCACTAACACACAACATTTAAAATTATGCAGGGCAGTGCTGAAAACAATTTCGCTCACAATGATGATCAGTAATCATGAAGTTTTATATTTTGTAATGAAGTGTAAAGGAAGTAGCTAGATAATGTTACCCATGTTGGAATTGTAATTCATGTATTAGGAAATTGCTAGTGGATGAGACTTTGATTTTTGGTATTTTGTTAGAGTATATCATGTGATCAAACACTTTTTTTCTGTGACAAGTTTATGAAGCAATGATTAGTTGATTTAAAATTAGTAATCTTTTAAATTTTAAAATTATCTATGATTTTGTAAGGTTTATAAAAAAAAATAGTGCCAATAGGTACTAAACTAACTTACAGCCACGGTTTAAAAGAATGGCTATATTGTACAGCAGCAATCAATAGCCATGCTTTATAAGCGTGGCTGTAATTTAGTTCCGTACCTATTGGCACGCTTTTAAAGCGTAGCCATATCTCCACTTGTTGCCACGCTTTGGAAGCGTGGCGATAAACGTTATAGTGGGTATTAACAGTCACGCTTTAAAAGCGTAGCTGTATCTCACAGCTATTGGCACGCTTTAAAAGCGTAGCAATATGTCTTGCTATTGGAACTTTTTTAAAGCGTAGCCATATGTCTTGCTATCGGCACACTTTAAAAGCCTAGCCATATCTTGATATTGGCACGCTTTAAAAGCGTAGCCATATCTCACACATATGGCTATGCTTTTAAAGCGTGGCGATCTGTAAAAGCGTGGCAAGAAAAAAAGCGTGGCGATAGGTCAGCAAAAGCGTGGTGATAGAGCAACCGGCACCCTTGCAGTTGTGACGCTTTCAAAAGCGTGCCGGTAGCTCAAAAAGCGTGGCGAAAAGCTATCGCTACGCTTTTTTGGACTTTTCACCACGCTTTAAAAGCGTAGCAAAAAGCTTGTTTTCTTGTAGTGATAACAAATACGGACATGTCCTTTCTACAATGGAAAGTGGAAACCTCAGTCCAAAAGATTAGACATGGCTTAACAGCCAGCCAAGCTTCAACATATCTCATGAAACTCTAGAATTCATTCTTAAAAATTTTTATGAATTTTTCGAAAACTAAATTTTTTTGTTTTATTTTTCGAAAACAAAAATAAAAAGCTTAAACATAAAATAAAATTTCCAAATCTAAGCAACAAGATGAACCGTCAGTTGTCCAAACTCGAACAATCCCCGGCAACGGCGCCAAAAACTTGGTGCACGGAATTGGAATCACACCTTTGCAACTCCGCACAACTAACCAGCAAGTGCATTGGGTCGTCCAAGTAATACCTTACGTAAGTAAGGGGTCGATTCCACGGAGATTGTTGGCTTGAAGCAAGCTATGGTCATCGTGTAAATCTTAGTCAGGCGGATTCAATTGGTTATGAGTTTTGATAATTGAAAGATAAATAAAACGTAAATTAAAATAAAGATACTTATGTAATTCATTGGTGGGAATTTCAGATAAGCATTTGGAGATGCTTTGTTGCTTCTGAACCTTTGCTTTCCTATTGTCTTCATCCAATCATGCGTGCTCCCTTCCATGGCAAGCTGTATGTTGGTGGATCACCGTTGTCAATGGCTACCATCCGTCCTCTCGGATGAAAAATACCAGGTACAGTTTCTGCATGGCTAATCAACTATCAGATTTCTCGTCTCGGATAAAAAATACCAGGCACAGCTACCGCACGACTAATCATCTATCGATTCCCACTTGTGTTAGAATAGGATCTCTCTATCCTTTTGCATACTGTCACTGTACCCAACATTCGTGAGTTTGAAGCTCATCACGGTCATCCCGTCCCAGATCCTATTCGGAATACCACAGACAAGGTTTAGACTTTTCGGATCTCTGGAATGCTGCCAATTGGTTCTAGCCTCTACCACGAAGATTCTAATCTTATGGATTCGAATGCTCTATTGTCAGGAGAGGCAAGTCAAATCCGTAGATCAGAGACCTAAGAGACTATACTCCGGCTGTCGTCCAATGACTACGTTGAACATCATGTAGACCGCTTGTGGTTGTCAGGCACGCGGATCTTGGCTAAGCGAGTAACGAAGATAGTAGGTGATTGTCACGGGTCACCCCTTCATTATGAATTAACTGAATTAAGTACAAGAGTATATCATGAAGAAGAAGTAGGCATGAATTGAAAGAAAAACAATAGAACTTGCATTAATTTATGAAGAACAGCAGAGCTCCACACCTTAATCTATGAAGTGTAGAAACTCCACCATAGAAAATACATAAGAGAAAAAGGTCTAGGCATGGCCGAATGGCCAGCCTCCCAAATGTAACATAAAAGTCCAAAGATGATAAGATGATCTGATTACAATAGTAAAAAGTGCTATTTATACTAAACTAGTTACTAAGGATTACAGAAAATAAGTAACTAAGTGCAGATAGTGCAGAAATCCACTTCCGGGGCCCACTTGCTGTGTGCTTGGGCTGAGCATTGAGATTTACATGTGCATAGGCCTTTTCTAGAGTTAAACTCCAGCTTGGATGCCAGTTTAGGCATTTAACTCCAGTTCAGGTGCCAGTTCTGGCGTTTTACGCCAGAAAAGGGTCTCTGGCTGGCGTTTTAACGCCAGTTTGGGCCATCAAATCTAGGGCAAAATATAGACTATTATATATTGCTGGAAAGCCCATGATGTCTACTTTCCAAAGAAATTGAGAGCGCGCCAATTGCGCTTCTAAAGCTCCAGAAATTCTACTTCGAGTACAGGAGAGTCAGAATCCAGCAGCATTTGTAGTCCTTTCTCAGCCTCTGAATCAGACTTTTGCTCAGATCCCTCAATTTCTGCCAGAAAATATCTGAAATTATAGAAAAAAACACAAACTCATAGTAAAGTCCGGAAATATGATTTTTGCATAAAAACTAATAAAAATATAATAAAAAGTAACAAAAACATACTAAAAACTATGTAAAAACAATGCCAAAAAGGGTATAAATTATCCGCTCATCACAACACCAAACTTAAATTATTGTTTGTCCCCGAGCAACTAAAAACAAAATAGGATAAAAAGAAGAGAAAATACAATAAATTTCAAAAATATCAATGAAGATTAGTTTTAATTAGATGAGCGAGACTAGTAGCTTTTTGCCTTTGAACAGTTTTGGCATCTCACTTTATCCTTTGAGGTTAAGAATGATTGGCATCCATAGGAACTCAGAATTCAGATAGTGTTATTGATTCTCCTTGTTTAGTATGTTGATTCTTGAACATAGCTACTTTATGAGTCTTGGCCATGACCCTAAGCATTTTATTTTCCAGTATTACCACCGGATACATAAATGCCACAGACACATAACTAGGTGAACCTTTTCAGATTGTGAGTCAGCTTTGCTAGAGTCCCCAGTTAGAGGTGCCCAGAGTTCTTAAGCACACTCTTTTTGCTTTGTACTACGACTTTAACCGCTCAGTCTCAAGCTTTTTACTTGACACCTTCACGCCACAAGCACATGGTTAGGGACAGCTTGATTTAGCCGCTTTGGCCAAGATTTTATTCCTTTGGGCCCTCTTATCCATTAATGCTCAAAGTCTTGGATCTTTTTTACCCTTGCCTTTTGGTTTAAAGGGTTATTGGCTTTTTCTGCTTGCTTTTTCTTTATTTTTCGCCATTTTTTTTGCAAGCTTTGTGTTTTTTACTGCTTTTTCTTGCTTCAAGAATCAATTTTATGATTTTTTAGATTATCAATAACATTTATCTTTTTTTATTATTCTTTCAAGAGCCAACAATTTTAACATTCATAAACTTCACTATAAAAAAATGCACTGTTCAAGCATTCATTTAGAAAACAAAAAGTATTGCCACCACATCAAAATAATCAAACTATTTTCAAGATAGAATTCGAAACTCATGTACTTCTTTTTCTTTTTCAGAAAACATTTTTCATTTAAGAAAGGTGAAGGATTCATAGAACATTCATAGCTTTAAGACATAGACACCAAACGCATATGATCATGTAATAAAGACACAAATATAGTTAAAACATAAAGCATAGAAACCGAAAAACAGAAAAATAAGAACAAGAAAATTAAAGAACGGGTCCACCTTAGTGACGGCGGCTAGTTCTTCCTCTTGAAGATCCTATGGAGTGCTTGAGCTCCTCTATGTATCTTCCTTGCCTTTGTTGCTCCTCTCTCATGGCCTTTTGGTCCTCTCTGATTTCATTGAGGATAATAGAGTGCTCTTGGTGCTCCATCCTTAGTTGCTCTATGTTAGAACTCAAATCTCCTAAAGAGGTGTTGAGTTGCTCCCAATAGCCTTGTGGAGGAAAGTGTATCCCTTGAGGCATCTCAGGGATTTCTTGATGAGGAAGTTCCTCATGCTCTTGTTGAGGTCCATGAGTGGGCTCTCTTGTTTGCTCCATCCTCTTTTTAGTGATGGGTTTGTCCTCTTTAATGAGGATGCCTTCCTCTATGACAATTCCAGCTGAATTGCATAGGTTACAGATGAGATGAGGGAAGGCTAACATTGCCAAAGTGGAGGGCTTGTTCGCCACCTTGTATAATTCTAGAGGTATGATCTTATGAACTTCTACTTCCTCTCCATTCATGATACTATGCATCATGATAGCCCGGTCTACTGTAACTTCAGACCGGTTGCTAGTAGGAATGATAGAGCGTTGGATGAACTCCAACCATCCCCTAGCCACGGGTTTAAGGTCAGGCCTTCTCAATTGAACCAGCTTGCCTTTTGAGTCTCTCTTCCATTGTGATCTTTCTACACAAATGTTCGTGAAGACTTGGTCCAACCTTTGATCAAAGTTGACTCTTCTAGTGAAAGGATGAGAATCTCCTCTCATTATTGGCAAGTTGAATGCCAACCTTACAGTTTTCAGACTGAAATCCAAGTATTTCCCCCGAACTATTGTGAGCCAATTCTTTGGGTTCGGGTTCACACTTTGATCATGGTTCTTAGTGATCCATGCATTAGCATCGAACTCTTGAACCATTAAGATTCTGACTTGTTAGATGGGGTTGGTGAGAGCTTCCCAACCTCTTCTTCGAACCTCACGTCGGATCTCGAGATATTCATTCTTTTTGAGCATGAAGGGGACCTCGGGGATCACCTTTTTCTTGGCCACAACTTTATAGAAGTGGTCTTGATGGACTTTTGAGATGAATCTCTCCATTTCCCATGACTCGGAGGTGAAAGCAATTGCCTTCCCTTTCCTCTTTCTAAAGGTTTCTTCGGCCTTAGGTGCCATTAATGGTTATAGAAAAACAAAAAGCAGAGCTTTTTTCCATGCCAAACTTAAAAGATTTGCTCGTCATCGAGCAAAAGAAGAAAGAAAGGAGTTGAAGAAGAAGAAATGGAGGAGATAGAAGGGAGTAGTGAATTCGGCCAAGGGGGTTTAAGCGTTTATGATGTGTGAAATTGAAGGTGGTAAGGAGGGGTATTTATAAGGTAAGAGGGAGAGGGAATTCGTGTAAGAGGGGGTTGGGTTTGGGAGGGAAATGTTTTGAATTTGAATGGTGAGGTAGGTGGGGTTTTATGATGGGTTTTTTGGGAATAGTGGATGGATGTGAGTGGTGAAGAGATTATGGGGTAGAGGTATTGATGTGATTGGTCAAGGGTATTTGGAGAAGAGTGTTATGAAAAGGTGTGAAGAGGAGAGAGAGTGAGTTGGGGTAGGTGGGGATCCTGTGAGGTCCACAGATCTTGAGGTGTCAAGGAATTCTGGTCCATGCACCTTTCTCGTGTTTAAACACCCTCTATGTGCCATTTCTGGCGTTTAACTCCATATCTGCTACTTTTCTGGCATTAAACGCCAGGCTGATGCCCCTTTCTGGCGTTTAACGCTAACCAGACATCCTTTTCTGGCGTTAAATGCCAGTCTGTCTGCCAATTCTGGCGTTTAACGCCAGCGAGACAGCCAGACACCCTTTTCTGGTGTTAAACGCCAGTCTGTCTTATAATTCTGGCATTTAACACCCAGAATGCTGCCAGACTGGGTGTTAAACGCCCATTCTGCTATCCTTACTGGCGTTTAAATGCCCGTAAGCCTGTCTTCCAGGGTGTGCTATTTTTGATGCTGTTTTTGATTTCACTTTAATTCTGCAGCTATTTTTGTGACTTCACATGATCATCTACCTAAAGAAAACATAACATGACAATGGAAAATAAATGTCTATAAAATTAAATATAATTAAATAACATTGGGTTGCCTCCCAATAAGCACTTCTTTAATGTCAATAGCTTGACAGTGAGCTCTTAGAGAGCTTCACAGAGACTCTGAGCTTAATGGTGGCCTCCCAACACCAAACTTAGAAGTTGAGTGTGGGGGCTCTGTTTGACTTTGTATTGAGAGAAGCTTTTCATGCTTTCTCTCCATGGTTACAGAAGAAGATCCTTGAGCCTTAAACACAAGGTAGTCCTCGTTCAATTGAAGGACTAACTCTCCTCTGTCCACATCAACTACAGCTCTTGCTGTGGCTAGGAAGGGTCTTCCAAGGATAATGGATTCATCCTCATCCTTCTCAGTGTCTAGGATTATGAAATCAACAGGGATGTACAGGCCTTCAACCTTCACTAAGACATCCTCTACAAGTCCATAAGCATGTTTCATTGATTTGTCTGCATCTCTAATGAGATTCTTGTAGCTTGTACCTCAAAGATCCCTAGTTTCTCCATTACAGAGAGTGGCATGATGTTTATTTCTGACCCCAAGTCACACAGAGCCTTCTCAAAGCTCATGGTGCCTATGGTACAAGGTATTAAGAACTTTTCGGGATCCGGTTTCTTCTGAGGTAATTTCTGCTTAACCAAGGCAATCAGTTCAATGATGAGCAATGGAGGTTCATCCTCCCAAGTCTCATTACCAAATGACTTGGCATTCAGCTTCATGATTGCTCCTAGATACCGAGCAACTTACTCTTCAACAATATCTTCATTCTCTTCAGAGGAAGAATACTCATCAGAGCTCATGAATGGCAACAGTAAGTTCAGTGGAATCTCTATGGTCTCTGTATGAGCCTCAGATTCCTTTGGTTTCATAATAGAGAACTCCTTAGTGGTCAGTGGACGTCCAGCAAGGGCTTCCTTACTGGAAATCACTGCCTTTTTACTCTCTCCAGATTTGGCAACTTTGGCTATAGTTATGGCCTTGCACTTTCTCTTTGGATTCTCTTCTGTATTGCTTAGGAGAGTACTAGGAGGGATTTCAGTAACTCTTTTACTCAGCTGACCCACTTGTGCCTCCAAATTTCTGATGGAGGACCTTATTTCAGTCATAAAACTGAGAGTGGTCTTAGATAGATCAGAGATGATGGTTGCTAAGTCAGAGAGGCTCTGCCTAGAATTCTCTGTCTGTTGCTAAGAAGATGATGGAAAAGGCTTGCTATTGCCAAACCTATTTCTCCCACCATTATTATTATTGAAGCCTTGATTAGGCTTCTACTGATCCTTCCATAAGAAATTAGGATGATTCCTCCATGAAGGATTATAAGTGTTTCCACAGGATTCTCCCATGTAATTTACTTCTTCCATTCCAGGATTCTCAGGGTTATAAGCTTCTCCTTCAGAGGAAGCTTCTTTAGTACTGCCGGATGCAGCTTACATTCCAGTCAGATTCTGTGAAATCATATTGACTTGCTGAGTCAATATTTTGTTCTGAGCTAATATGGCATTCAGAGTATCAATCTCAAGAACTCCTTTCTTCTGAGTCATCTCATTATTCACAGGATTTCTTTCAGAAGTATACATGAACTAGTTATTTGCAACCATCTCAATGAGTTCCTGGGCTTCTGTAGGGGTTTTCTTTAGATGAAGAGATCCACTAGCAGAGTGGTCCAATGACATCTTGGACAATTCAGACAGGCCATCAAAGAATATACATAAGATGATCCATTCTGAAAGCTTGTCAGAAGGACACCTTCTAATCAATTGCTTGTATCTTTTCCAAGCTTCATAGAGGGATTCACCTTCCTTCTGTCTGAAGGTTTGGACTTCCACTCTAAGCTTGCTCATCTTTTGAGGTGGAAAGAATTTGGCCAAGAAAGTATTGACCAACTTTTTCTAAGAGGCCAGGCTTTCTTTAGCTTGTGAGTCCAACCATATCCTAGCTCTGTCTCTTACAGCAAATGGGAAAAGCAGAAGTCTGTAGACCTCAGGATTAACCCCATTGGTCTTAACAGTGTCACAGATTTACAAGAATTCAACTAAAAACCGATGAGGATCTTCCAATGGAAGTCTATGAAACTTGCAATTCTGCTGCATCAGAGAAACTAATTGAGGCTTAAGCTCAAAGTTATTTGCTCCAATTGTAGGAATTGAGATGCTTCTTCCCTAGAAGTCGGAAGTTGGTGTAGTAAATTCACCAAGCACCTTCCTTGCATCTCCACCATTGTTGTTGGGTTTGGCTGCCATGTCTTCTTCTTTTTCGAAATTTTCTGTCAGGTCCTCTCCGGAGTGTTGTTCTTTAGCTTCTCTTAGCTTCCTCTTCAGAGTCCTTTCAGGTTCAGGATCAGCTTCAACAAGAATGTCTTTATCCTTGTTCCTACTCATATGAAAAAGAAGAGAACAGAAAAGAAGAGGAATCTTCTATGTCACAGTATAGAGATTCCTTTATGTGAGTATAAGAATAGAAGAATAGAAGAATGAGGTAGAGAGAGAATGAGAGGAATTCGAACGCAGAGAGAGGGAGAGGGTTCGAATTATTAGATGAGTAGAAGAGAAGTGTTAGTGAATAAATAAAATAAATAGAAAGAGATGAGAGAGAAAGTATTCAAATTTTAAAAAGAGGGAGAAGAAAAATATTTTTATTTTTATTTAATTAATTAAGTTAGAATTCGAAATTTAATTCGAAAATATGAAAAAGAAATACAAGAAAATTAAAAACTAAAACAATTAGTTAATTAAAAAGATTTTTGAAAAAGTGGTTAGTGATTTTCGAAAATTAGAAGTGAAAAAGTAGTTAGGTGGTTTTGAAAAAGATAAGAAATAGTAAACTTTTTAAAATTTTAAATTAAAAGTCAAGTAGTTAGTTGAAAAAGATTTGAAAATAAATTTTGAAAAGATAAGAAGTTAGAAAAAGATTTTGAAATTAAGTTTTAAGTTT
>NC_029785.2:99024082-99035861 GCF_000816755.2 Arachis ipaensis | reverse complement strand
AGAATTTTGAAAAAGTGGTTAGTGATTTTTGAAAATTAGAAGTGAAAAAGTAATTAGGTGGTTTTGAAAAAGATAAGAATTAATAAACTTTTTTTTTAAATTAAAACAAACAAGTCAAGTAGTTAGTTGAAAAAGATTTGAAAATAAATTTTGAAAAGATAAGAAGTTAGAAAAAGATTTTGAAATTAAGTTTTGAAAAAGATATGATTGAAATTTATTTTGAAAAAGATTTGAAAAAGAAATTTAAAAAGATTTGATTTTGAAAGTTAAAGTTGATGGCTTGACTAACAAGAAACTAAAAGATATGATTCTAGAATTTAAAGATTGAGCCTTTCTTAACAGGAAAGTAACAAACTTGAAATTTTTGAATCAAAACATTAATTGTTAGTAATAATTTCAAAAATTTTGAAATAAAATTAAGAGAAAGATTTTGAAAATTAATTGAAAATTTTTCGGAAAACATGAAAGAAAAATGAAAAAGATTTGATTTTTGAAAAAGATTTGAAAAGATAAAGCTTTTAAATTGAAATTTTGACTTGACTAACAAGAAACAACTAAATTTTGAAAATTTTTGACTAAGTCAACCCAAAATTTCAAAATTTATGAGTAAAATAAGGGAAAGATATTATGTTTTATTTTTAAATTAATGAAGAAAGAGAAAAACAACAAAATAACACAAGACATAAGAATTTAAGATTAAAACAAATAATGTATGCAAGAACACTTTGAATGTCAAGATGAACACCAAGAACACTTTGAAGATCATGATGAACATTAAGAACATATTTTTGAAAATTTTTAGGAAAAGAAAGACATGCAATACCAAACTTACAAATTTTTAAACTTTAGACACTAATAATTCGAAAATGCATATGAAAAACAACAAAAAAACACAACAATAAAATCACAAGATTAAACAAAGAAAATCACCAAGAACAACTTGAAGATCAAGAAAGAACACATGATGAATTTTTAAAAATTTTAAGAAAATTAAAAAGATGCAATTGACACCAAACTTAAAATTTGACACTAGACTCAAACAAGAAATACAAAATTTTTTGGTTTTATGATTTTATTAATTTTTTTGTATTTTTTTCAAAATTATTTTGGAAAAGGAGAATAAAGAAATTCAAAATTTTTAATAAGAATTCCAGGATTCATGCAATGTTAGTCTAAAGCTTCGGTCCAAAAGAATTAGACATGGCCAAATGGCTAGCCAAGCTTTAGCATAACAAATACAGACATGTCCTTTCTACAATGGAAAATGGAAACCTTAGTCTAAAAGATTAGACATGGCTTAACAGCCAGCCAGGCTTCAACATATCTCATGAAACTCTAGAATTCATTCTTAAAATTTTTTATAAATTTTTTGAAAACTAAATTTTTTTTTCGAAAACAAAAATAAAAAGCTTAAACATAAAATAAAATTTCCAAATCTAAGCAACAAGATGAACCGTCAGTTGTCCGACTCGAACAATTCCCGGCAACGGCGCCAAAAACTTGGTGCACGGAATTGAAATCACACCTTTGCAACTCCGCACAACTAACCAGCAAGTGCACTGGGTCGTCCAAGTAATACCTTACGTGAGTAAGGGTCGATCCCACAGAGATTGTCGGCTTGAAGCAAGCTATGGTCATCGTGTAAATCTTAGTCAGGCGGATTCAATTGGTTATTAGTTTTGATAATTGAAAGATAAATAAAACGTAAATTAAAATAAAGATACTTATGTAATTTATTGGTGGGAATTTCAGATAAGCGTTTGGAGATGCTTTGTTGCTTCTGAACCTCTACTTTCCTATTGTCTTCATCCAATCATGCGTGCTCCCTTCCATGGCAAGCTGTATGTTGGTGGATCACCGTTGTCAATGGCTACCATCCGTCCTCTCGGATGAAAAATACCAGGTACGGTTTCTGCACAGCTAATCAACTGTCAGATTTCTCGTCTCGGATGAAAAATACCAGGCACAGTTACCGCATGGCTAACCATCTGTCGGTTCCCACTTGTGTCGGAATAGGATCTCTCTATCCTTTTACACACTGTCACTGCGCCCAACATTCGTGAGTTTGAAGCTCGTCACAGTCATCCCGTCCCAGATCCTACTCGGAATACGACAGACAAGGTTTAGACTTTCTGGATCTCAGGAATGTTGCCAATTGGTTCTAGCCTCTACCACGAATATTCTAATCTTCAGCCAACATTTGACCTCACGTTTGAGGCAAACGTTGGCACAAATGTGGCTCCTCTTCCAGGGTATTCTTAAGCCAACGTTTGACCTCACGTTTGAGGCAAATGTTGGCACAAACATTGAGCTCCTCCCAGGGTATTCCTTAGCCAACGTTTGACCTCACGTTTGAGGCAAACGTTGGCGCAAACGTTGAGCTCCTCCAGGGTAGTTGTGCTGTTATCCACATTTGAGTTCACGTTTGAGGCAAACGTGAACTCAAACGTGATCTTCTCAATGCTGTCTTTATTTCCATTCCTGCCATCCCCTTTCTTCAACCTTCCTCCAAGCCTTTTGGTCACCTATCATCAATCAACAAATGCATCAAAGCTACACTAAAATCATGAGACTTCTTCTTATCCTTGACATATAAGCAATTATAGCACAAAACCTCATGAAAATGCATCAATTTACTCATGGTTGATTGAATCCAAGTACACATGAATTTCTACCTAAATGGCTTACTTGTAACTCAAGAAAGTGTATAAAACCTATTAAAAATAAAGGAAAAAGACTAGTAAACTAGGCTAAGATGCCCTGGCATCACGGGTGGTCTGGGCTGTTACAGAATCGTGCTAGCGGGTGGTTTGGGCTGTTACAGATGGTATCAGAACCGGAGCCCGGATCGATGTGCCAACAAGGGCGCTGGGCTCCCTTAGGGGGGTGGATTGTAAGGTCTGTCCCACATCGGTTGGGGAGGGGAACGAAGCATGCCTTATAAGGGTGTGGATACCTCTCCCTAGTATGACGCATTTTGACGAGTGAGTGTGGGGGGCTTCGGCTATCATCCCTATTGTCAAAGGCAAAATCGTGAGGCCTTGTGTGCCAAAGTGGACAATATCGTGCTAGAGGGTAGTCTGGGCTGTTACAGATGGTATCAATGCCGGAGCCCAGATCGATGTGCCAGCGAGGTCGCTGGGCTCTCTTAGGGGGTGGATAGTAAGGTCCCATATCGGTTGGAGAGGGGAACGAAGCATGCCTTATAAGGGTGTGGATACTTCTCCCTAGCATGATGCGTTTTGACGAGTGAGTGTGGGGGGGCTTCGGCTATCATCCCTATCGTCAAAGCAAAACCGTGAGGCATTGTGTGCCAAAGCGGACAATATCGTGCTAGCGAGTGGTCTGGGCTATTACAGAAAGCTTCAGTTGTAGCCACCCGTCTACTTGCACATCTTTGCATGCACCGAGGACGGTGCAATCTTTAAGTGTGGGAAGGTCGATACCGATTTTTGTGGGTTAGTTATTTTCTTTTCAACACCAATGTTTAATATTCTTTGTTAGTTCATTGTTGTATTTGCTTGATTGATTGCATGTTTTTTCGATTTTGTGCATATTTTACTACTACTTGGTTGAAGTAATATTTTCCTTTTCAAGGAAGTTTCTATAGCATTTGACTAATTTGAATAAATTTTTTTTTAAACTTGTTTGAAGAATTTATTTTGGAACATGGTTTTAGAGCTCGAAGACACAAAACCCAGTAAGATTTTGAGCCTATTCGATTGGTTGTGTCTTATCAACCAATGTTTTATTTTGGTGTGTGTTGTTCTCTCTAAAATTGTGATCTTTGTCTTGCTTGATTCTATATTTCCATTGTTTGATGTATGCATGCACTTATGTGATTGAGGCCTTTGGTTCACTGAGCTTACATACCCATATGGCCTTACCCTTTCATTATCCTTTGCAAACCAATGTTGAGCCTATTTCACCCCTTTTGTTCTTTACTTTAGCACATCATTAACTCTAAGCGGAAAATAATAATGTCCTTAATTTGAATCCTTGGTTAGCTGAGACTAGTGAAAGTGTTCATGAATTAAGTGTGGGGAAATTGGGTTTCGAAACGTTTGGTTTGGGAATTGGGTATATTGAATACTTTTGTGAAAATGTGAAAAAGAATGTTGAGCACATATTCTTGAATTCAATATCTTAATCATATGCATTGAGAAAAACAAAAAGAAGAAAAAAATAGAAAGAAAAAGAAAAAAATGAGAGAAAAAGGAAAAAAAAAGAGCAAATAATAAAAAGGGGACAAAATGCTCCAAAATAGATGGTGATACCAATGCATATGTACTGCACTCAAAATTAGGATGCATGAATATGTGAAAAACATAGTTAATGGGTAGTTAGACTTTGTATTTTGATTACATGGATTGTCTTAAGTTAGGTGGGAAGTTTAGGTTAATCAAGGATCCAAATTTTAGTCCACTTGACTAAATACAATCTTACTTTGACCCTAACCCCATTATAACCCTTAAAAGACCTGTTGATATGTGTCTTTGTTTAGATAAAGAGCAAGCCTTAGAAAGCAAGGTTAGTAGAGAATTGAGGGAATCGAACCTTAAACACTTGAGTGAGTAGAGTGTATACACTTCCGATGAGGATTCGATGCTTGATTCTTTGTTCCCGGCTTTCATGAGCTACTTTCTTCTTGCAAGTCTACTTGCAGTTTATTTTATGATTTGAATTAGTGGAATCCCATTCATATTTGTTCTTGGAGAATTTATTTACTTTTAACCAAGTAGGTAGAACCATTTTGCAATTAGTTGTATTTGTATAGATAGGATGCATTTCATACTTTCTACCATTCCTCTTCACTCCTTTATAGCTTCTCTTGAGCTTAGCATGAGGACATGCTAATGTTTAAGTGTGGGGAGATTTGATGCACCATTATTTCGTGGTACATTTTATGCTGAATTGAGTGGATTTTATCCATTATTCTCACACTTATTCATATAAATTGCATGTTTTACATTTTCCTTCCTAATTCTGTGCTTTAATTGAAAACATGTTTTTTGGCCTTAAATTACTAACTTTTAATCCTCTCTTATTACCACTCAATTCCGTGATATGTGTGCTAAGTGTTTTCAGGTTTTATAGGGCAGAAATGGCTTGGAGGATGGAAAGGAAGCATGCAAAAGTGGAAGGAACATGAGAAATTGAAGTTTGGAGAAGCTGGCAGCGACGCGCACACGTGGACAACGCATACGCGTGATCAGTGCATCAGGCAAGCGACGCATACGCGTAGGTGACGCGTACACGTGACCAGAATTTTGTCAAGCGATGCGTACGCGTGGGTGACGCGTACGCGTGATAAAGCGTCACGTGCTGCAAATTGCAAAAAATGCTGGGGGCGATTTTTGGACTCCTTTTGACCTAGTTTCAGGCCAGAAAACACTTATTAGAGGCTGCAGAGTGGAGCTGGAAGGGGGATCATTCATTCTCACATTCATACACTGTAATTAAGTTTTAGATGTAGTTTTCTAGAGAGAGAGGCTTTCTCCTATCTCTAGGTTTTAGGGTTTTGAGCTTTAGTTCTTCTCAAGTTCAGAATTCTAGCTTGCTTTAATTTAGTTTCTCTTCTACTTTTGATTGTTCTAGTACTTTAGTTCTCTACTTCTCTTATTAATTCCTTTATTTTGTCCATTTAGTTTGTGAACTCTTATGTTACTCTCAATTCCCTTTTTAATGCAATTTTATGTTTCATTCTTATGGTTTCTTTATTTCATTGTTGGTTGTTGATTTGTTGCAATTGTTACTCTTAGGTTTTATTGTTTCTTATTAATTTTCTATGCTTTTATTTTGTGCCCACCAAGTGTTTGATAAAATGCTTGGTTGGATTTTGAATTAGTTTTTTATGTTCTTAGCTTGGATTGAATAATTTGGAGACTCTTGAGTTGTCAAAGTCTCTTGTTGATTGGTGGTTGAAAGTTGCTACTTGACTTAAGTCTCACTAACTCTAATCCTTGATTAGGACTTGTGAACTTAAGTTGATTATTGCTCACTTGACTTTCCTTCATTGTCAGAGGTTTACTAAGTGAGAGCAAAAGGCAATTACCATCACAAGTGACTATGATAATGGGGATAGGAATTCCAATTATCAATCCTTGCAAGGACTTTTCTTAATTGTTAGTTTACTTCCTTGTTATTTAAATTTCTTGTTCAACATTTAAAAACCCCAAAAAGATACTTTTCCATAACCAATAGTAACATATTTCCCTGCAATTCCTTGAGAGACGGCCCGAGGTTTAAATACTTCGGTTTATTTTTATTGGGTTTGCTTTAGTGACAAACAAATTAAATTTTGATTGAGGTTTAATTGTTGGTTTAGACTATACTTGCAACGCGATAATTTTTGTGAAATCTTTACCGACATTTTTCCTCCGTCACTACCCCACCTTCTTCTCTCTTCTCTTTACACTTTTCCACACACTCTTCCCTATAAACCCTCAACCAATCACATCCATACCTCTTCCCCAAAACCATCATAACTCCCACCAACCCCCACCCACTAAAATTCAAACTTTTCCACCCATACCCCCATTCATTCGAAACCCTAACCACAATGATGAGAGGATATTTTATATGCCTTTTAGCATCATTTTCATATAGTTTTTAGCAAGTTTTGTTTAAGTTTTATTATCTTTTCATAGGTTTTAGTACAAAATTTACATTTTTTTCTACTTTGAGTTTGTGTATTTTTATGCAATTTCAAGTATTTTCTAGCTGAAATTGAGGAGCTGGAGCAAAAGCCTGATTCAGAGGCAGAGAAAGCACTGCAGATGTTGTTAGGATCTGACCTCCTTGCACTCAAAGGAGCTTTTTTCAAGCAACAAAAGTCCAAATGAAGCGTTCTCAACGGCTATAGAAAGCTAACATCCAGTGCTTTCTAGCAATGTATAATAGTTTATACTTTGCTTCAGGATTGAAGGCACAAAACTGGTGTTCAACGCCAGCCATCCAGCTCAGTCCAGCCATCCAATGCCCATAAGGAGGAGACCTGCGTCCAACGCCCAAGAAGGTGCCCCTAGCCAGCGTTCAATGCCCTAGAGCCTTCCATGCACGTGGCTTACTCTTTTGATCAACCTAAACACTCACCAAGTGGGCCCCGAAAGTGGATTTTCGCACTAAAAGACTATTTTACCCTTCTTATGTAATCCTTAGTCATTGGCCTAGTATTTATTTGAGAACCTTGACGACAATCAGGAGAGATCGAACACTTTACACGTTTTCAATGTATTTTCTATCAGTATGAGTTTCCAAACCTCCTAGGTTGAGGAGAGGAGCTCTGCTGAGTTTTATGGACTAATAAAGTATTATTGTTTTATCTTCAATCTGGGTCTGATTCTCTATTCTAAGATGTATCTTCGTTCTTCATCCTTATGAATGCGTTGAACCGGCACAAGGTTATCTTATTCTACATGGATTCAGAGTGAGTCTTTCATCCGACAATGATGAACCGCTAGCTTGATTATACATATCTTAGACGGCTAATCCACGACTTCGTTGGGGACTTCTCGAGACACCAGTTCAGCCGAGGTATGGGGAGATTAGAGTCTTTGTGGTAGAGGCTAGAACTAAAGGCATTCTCTGATCCGGAAGATTCGACATTGTCTGTGGCATTTTGAGTAGGATCATCAAGGGGAATGAACTGCAGGAGCTTCACCTTCAATCAAACTGGATGCACACTAACCTTGGTGTTTAGCTATGGAGGAGAATCGGCGACCTCTCAAGAAAGGTGTTGATCACATACAGCCTGCCATAGAAGAAATCATTCATAGTTGTAGGAGACAGTAAAACCGAATTGACCCAGAAGAATAAAGTATCTCCGAAGCCTTAACCATCTTCTTATCATTGCATTCACCATCAACTGAGTAATGTATCTTTATTTTACGTTTATGCGTTTTAAATAATCAACCAACTTTTCTATCCGCCTGACTAAGATCTACAAGATAACCATAGCTTGCTTCAAATCTCAATCCTCGTGGGATCGACCCTGACTCACTCAGGTATTACTTGGATGACCCAATGCATTTGCTGGTTCAGTTGTGTGAATTGTAATTCCGCGCAGCAAGTTTTTGGCGTCATTGCCGGGGATTGTTCGAGTTTGAACAAACTAACAAATTATTTTGTTGCTTAGATTAGGTATTGTTGTTAATCTTGTTTGAGTCTTTTAATTTCTTTTTTTCGAAAAGATCAAAACTTTTTCAAAAACCTTTTCTTTTCTTTATCAATCTTTATCTTTTGTTTGAGTCTTTGTTGTTGTTCTTGTTTGAGTCTTTTTTCGAATTTCTTGAGCCTTTTTCAAAAAAAAATTTCAAAGATAGCGTCTTTTGTTTGAATCCTGTGTCAATATTTAAGTTTTGTGTCGTCTTGTGCCTTTTCTTTTAAAGTTTTCGAAATTTATGTCTTTGGTTTTCAAAATTTTTAAGTTTGGTGTCATTTGCATGTTCTTTATTTTATTTGAATTCTTTAAGTTTTGTTCTTGGTTTTCTTTTTGATATTCAAAGTGTTCCTGTTTTTCTTCTTGTTTTTATTTTAAAATTTTTTAAGTTTGGTGTCTATTTGTATTTTTCTTTGTAATTTTCGAATTCTAGGTGTCTTAGATATAAAAATTTTAAGTTCGGTGTCTTTTTGTTTGTTTTTCTCTTTCTTTGTTAATTAAAAAAAATAAAAAAATATCTTTCCTATCTTTTTACTTCAATTTTCGAAAATTACAACAAGTTTTTCAAATTTTAATTTCAAAATCATTATCTTATCTTATCTTATTTATAAATTTCAAATTCAAATCTTTTCAAAAATCATATCTTTCTCAAGTTACTAGCTTATCTTTCTATCTTTCATTAAAATTCAAAAATCTTATCTTATCTTATTTCAAATTTCAAATTTCAAAAATCAAATTTCAAATATTATCTCTTTCAAATCTTTTTCAAATCTTTTCAAATTCTTATCTTATCTTTTCCAATTTTTAATTTTCAAAATCAAATCTTTTTCAAATCTTCTCAATTCTATCTTATCCTTTCAAATTTTAAATTTTAAATTCGAATCTCTTCTAATCTTCTTTCTTATCTTGTTTTCAAATCTTTCTTAATTAGTTACTTGTTTTCTCTTTCTTCTTTTTCAAAACTTCCTAACTAATTCTTCTCTCTACTAATTGTCGAAAATATCTTCTCTATTTCTCCCTCTTCTTTTTCAAAAATTCATTATTTAATTTTCAAATCTTTTTAGTTAATTAGTTTTATTTTTGAATTTAATTAATAAATAAAAATAAAAACAAAAATATTTTTCTTTTTACTTCTAATTTTCAAATTCTTCACACCTCATAGTCGAATTATTTATCTCTTTTCTCTATCTTCATTCTTCTTTTATTTCTTCTTCACATCTCACAAGAAGTCCTCTGTTTTTAAACATAGAACTCCCATTCTTCTTTTTTCCTGTCTTCTTTTTCTTTTTTATGACCAGGAACAGAGATAAAGAGCCTCTCCTTAAATCTGATCTTGAACCTGAGAAAACTCTAAGGAGGTGTTTACAACAAGCTAAGGTGTAACACTTCGAAAGAAACCTTTCAGAAAATTTCGAACAAGAAGCTGAAGACATGGCAGACAATGCTAATAATGGAGGAGATGCAAGAAAGGTTCTTGGTGACTACACCATACGAACCTCTGATTTCTATGGAAGAAGTATCTCCATACCTTCCATAGAGCTAACAACTTTGAGCTTAAGACTCAATTAGTCTCTCTTCTGCAACAAATTTGCAAATTTCATGGACTTCCTCTCTCTTTTCTTGCTTGGGGACAAGCAAGCTTTAAGTTTGGTGTTGTGATGACAAGTCATCCTAGCCTATTTTAACTAGTCTTTTTCTTTTGTTTTCATTAAGATTATGCACTTTCTTGAGCTACAAGCAAGCTAATTGAGTAGATTTTCATGTTTCCCTTGATTGAATCAACCATATATGAATTCATGCCATTTCATGAGGTTTTATGCTATATTTATTGCATATTATGAAAGAATGAATATCTCATGATTTTGAGCATAGCTTTGATGTGTTTGGTTGATTAATGATAGGTGAAGAAAGATAGGATAGAATTCAAGTTTTTCAGAGAGCTTTCTTTTGGAATTTTCATAATAGTTTTCGGAGAGCTTTTGTTATTGAGTGAACTTTAATTTCTTTGTCTTGGGGAAGGAGAATTCACTTCTCTTCCTCTTAGTTTTATTGCTTTCAATTTCAATTACACTTGTCTTGGATCTTGGGTTGGAGAATTGAAGAAATTCTGTTTCAATCTCATCCTTGGATCTTTCTGTTTATTTACTAAATTTGAATTTCTGTTTCCATTACTTGCTTCTCATCTACTTTCTTTGCAATTTACAATTTCCTTGCAACTGTTCTTGTTGGATCTAGGAAGGCATTGAGATCTAGACTTGGTTTTCTAGTCTCTGGGTCCTGAGATCCAAATCTCCAATTTACATTCTGTTTCTTGCTTTCCATGTTCATTTACTTTTCTGCTATAAGATCCGATCCAATCCCAATTCCCTTTTACTCTTCTGTTTGATGCAATTTAACTTTTCCTTGTTTAATTTCTGCAAATCCACGTCCCAATCCCCTTTACATTTCAAGCAATTTACATTCCTCGCATTTTAAGATCCAGCAATTTACATTTCTTGCACTCTAAGTTTCTGCCATTTAATTTCTTGTTCTTTACGTTTCAGCAATTTATTTCTTGTTCTTTTTACTTCAATACAATTTAATTCTGCAAGTCACAACCATCAACCAAATCTTGATTCGCTTGACTAAATCAACCACTAAACTAAAATTGCTCAATCCTTCAATCCTTGTGGGATCGACCTCACTCCCGTGAGTTTTTATTACTTGATACGACCCGGTACACTTGCCGGTTAGATTTGTGTATTTTGGGAGAAATTTATTTTTCACCAAAATACTCATCAAGTTTTTGGCGCCGTTGCCGGGGATTGATTTGATTGACAATGATTAAGTGAGGTGGTGGTCTAGATCAAGTACTTTTTCTTTAATTTTGATTAACCCACTAACTGTTTGATTTTTTGCTTAAACTAACTAACTCTTCAATCTGGCAGTAAATTGAAGTGTCACTGGTTTTGTGCATTTCTCATGCTCTGCTTGTATGTCAGGTACAAGAAGAACCATACCCAATTTTCATGAACAAGATGAAAGAACTCTCAGGAGGTTAAGAAGAGCTGAAAGAGGGAAAAATATTGTTGGAGAAGAGGAATCAGACGAAGAATTCCAAGAGATGGAGGAACATTTAACCAATCCACCAGGTGGAGAAGACAACAACAATGGCAACCCACCCCCCACCCCAGATTTGGCTTCCTATACCTTTGCAAATCCTAGACATTGTGGGAGCAGCATCTTGGCTCCAAATGTCAATGCTAACAATTTTGAATTTTGACCACAACTCATCACTTTGGTTCAGAACAACTGCTCCTTTGGTGGAGGACCACTTGAGGACCCACACCAACATTTATCCACTTTCTTGAAGATATGCAACACTGTCAAAACTAATGGAGTGCCCCCTGACAGCTACAAGCTGATGCTGTTCCCATTTTCTCTCAGGGACAAGGCCACTCAATGGTTGGAATCGTTTCCAAGGGACAGCATTAACAACTGGGATGATTTGGTAACTAAATTCCTTGCCAAATTTTATCCACCTTAGAGGATTATAAGGTTAAAGGCTGAGGTACAAATATTTACACAAATGGAGGCCGAACCCATCTATGAGGCATGGGAGAGGTACAAGGCTCTGAT